>NC_056701.1:5158028-5243028 GCF_018831695.1 Puntigrus tetrazona | reverse complement strand
TTGTTATATTATTATATATTATTGAAAAAGCAATATTAAAATTTATAATCAGTTGCTCAAATATAAATATATTTAATATATTTTTGTATTATTATATATATATGGTCTATATATATATATATATATATATATATATATATATATATATATATATATATATATATATATATATATATATAAAATATATTATTTTTATTTCCAAATTGTTGTATTGTATCCTCATGGTTAAATATTTCATAATAGATACATTTTTTTGAACAAACAAAAATTATTACTTGGAATAAAATGCTGAAATAAAATGGAATGTAAAAAAAAAGAGAATATTTAATTTCCGTGTTTGTATTTTTTACCTTGACAATAGCAGGCCTTTCACAAAACTGCTGTTTATGTGACTTTCCTATACAGCAGCATACTATATAGTATATACTGTTTTACAAGCGCTCTGTCTGTTTGTGTAGAGAACGAGTACTCCGTGGACGACACGTGTGTGATCCTGCTCCTGAAAGGCCTGTGTCTGAAGAACCAAGGCCAGACGCAGGCGGCGGAGGACTGCTTCAGACAGGTTTACAGCAGGCCAGTGCCTCTGCGCTCCTCCATTTGCCTCCTCAAACGCTTGTTCCGTCTCAGGTGGCGTTTTTGAGACGTTTCGTGTCGTTCACAGTGAAAAGAAGCTGAAGTTCGACCATTACCTGGTTCCCAACGCTCTGCTGGAGATGAGCCTCTTGTACATCGACACCGGGAGGAAAGAGCAAGCCGTACAGCTGCTGCAGAAAGCCAAGTGAGTCGGGTCTAGCGCGGAGCACTTGTTTTCCGGTGTCCTCGGTCTGACGCGTCACTTAACGGAGGTTGCTCTCTTAATCTCTCACGCCAGGAAAAACTACAAGGAGTACTCAATGGAGTCTCGCACGCAGTTCAGGGTCCACGCGGCCCTCTCCAAACTCAAAGCCGACACCAACGACCAGGATGAAATAACAACATTGTGACGCGGCGTGGTTTCATGCAGCGTCAACCGTTTATTTGGGCAGACGCTAAAAACCTCACCTGTACGTTCTCCTCTCTCCAGGAGGCCAACTTGATGTATTTTAGTCAGATAGTAAATAGATGAACGGATATTTCAAATATAAACCGGGGTTTGAGCTCCTTTTGTGTTCGAATGTATTAAAATGTACATTTTAGGGAGCATTAGGAATCAATTTTTTTTTTTTTCCGTTCTCAAGTCCTGTACAGGTTTAATAAGGGAAAATGACTAGAAAACTGACAGTGTTTAAAAAGCGTTTTACACTAAGTCGTAGTGATGATTAAAACCTGTTGATTATTGTAAGGCCGAGTGTGGGGTGGAGTACTTTATACGCCTTTCCTGAACGAATCAAGAAAGTTTATAATAATCAGACCGTCCTAACAGCATCATAAACATTCAGCCGTCGAATGCCGTGGTTATCGTCAAAAGTTGATATTCAATCGGTTATTGACATTAATAAAATATTTTTGAAATGTGTAATTTTATAGCAGATTAAGTCGTAGAACCGATGCAATCGTTAGCAATAAATGCTCCGGGCTGCTGTTCGAATAAAACGGTTTTCCCGTGACATCCATTCTTTTTATTTACTTAATATAACGTTTCACGATTCAACGAGGAGATGAAGCGATTTGAACACGGGCTGTTTAAACATGCTTTATATTAAAATATAATTGGATACGCGCATGTTGTTCCAGTCAGTGATTTTATTTGATCGGAAACCGTGAGACAATCCTAGCAACACACAAAGAAACCAATTTTACATTATGGTACAGTAGCACTGCGTGTAAGTCCTTGTTCTCCGAGGGTCACTGGCTGGATTCGGCCGGCGCCGTTCCCGCCACACCCTGCTCTTCCTCTCTCTTCTTGCGCCTCAGAAGTTTTCTCTTCTTCTTCTCCTCTTTCTCCAGTTCGGCGACCATCTCTTTGAACTTGGCGCTGCGGGGGTCCAGAGCGTAACCGAAGCGCTCCCTCGCCTCGGCCAGGAGTTTGTCCCGCTTGGCTTTCTCCTCTCGCTGCTTCTGCTTCGCGTCCCTCTTTTGCTTTTTCCAGTCGGCGATCATTTTGGGCATTTTGGCCATGTTTTCGGCGATCGTCTTCTCTCTGTTTTGAAGCGCGTCGAGGCTGTGTAAAAACCAGTGGCTGCGATTGGGTCACGAATGTAGTGTGATGTTATATAATAAAAATTGTATCTTCATTTTTGTGAAATCTGAAGATGTTTCACATCAGGTTTATGGCATATTTTAACACAAACATTGTCACTCGCAGTTCTGATCGGAGGACCTTTCTTTGGAGAATGAGTGTTTTTTTTTCTCAAAACATGCTTACTTAAAACAAAGTGAACAGATGGCTTCAATAAAATAAATTATATATGGTATATATATATATATATATATATATGTGTGTGTGTGTGTGTGTGTGTATATAATATATATAAGTAATCTCTATAAGTATATAAGTAAATAGGTCTGGCTTTAAAGTTTTATCATTATTGTTAAAAAAGATTTACCCCATTAAAAAAATGACATGATTTGTACTTCATAAACCAGCTGTTGTAGTTAAATTTTTTTTTTTTAAAGTTTCATTATTTACACTGCTCCTGTTTAAAGTGACAGTTCATTATTATATATATATATATATATATATATTAACCAAATACTAAATACTTTCGTGTGTATATAAAATATACATATATAGGTTTGGAACCACTTGAAGATGAATAAACAACGTTCAGCTGCCTAAATAATATAGCAAACACTGATATTAAGACGCACTAATTTTTATACAATAAATAAGTCACGAGATCGACTTCAAACTTCGTGATAACCGTCCCATTTTAAATGTTTCGAAACGGTTTTTCACCGAAATAAACTTGCAACATAGCTAACAAATCGTATATTAATCTACCAGGAAAAGCAGCTTCGTCAGACGATTATTTAAAGGCGTCTCGTAGTTTGATAATGACCGTTTTCACGTCGGTCTTTGCGGATATTATTAATGAACACGTATGAAGTGAGTTGAGTTGACTTCACCTCTCCATCCGCCTCTGCTGCCTCTCTCTCTCTCTGGCCGCGATGTTCTCCAGCATCACTTCTATGGGAGGATGCCACTCTCTCTCCTCGGCCATCAGCTCCTCCAGACGGGCGTGCGAGGGCCAGAGCTTGGCCGGGTCCACCCCAGACGCGCGTCCGTAGCGGCCGAACAGCCTGCGCTCATACTTGTCGCTCTTCTGCCACTCGGGGGTCTTCTCGCTCTCTTTACTCGGTATGTAAGGGCTCTTTATGTTCAGCCAGAAGGGTCTGGGGTTGTAGTGCGCGATCTGCTGGACCGCGGCCGGCGCGAAGACGTTTATTTGACCACCGCCGAAGAATAAGGCTGTCCTCCTGCTCAGCAAGGAGGCCGCCATGTTTGACGACAATCCTCTGACCTCAGACGTCAGTATCACGTGGGGCTGACGTCACGACGCCCTCTGCTGGTGAACGTGCTGGACATTATTCGATTTATTAATTATTATTTTTTATTATTATTATTATTTGAGGAAATGTAATACAATAACTATTAATATGTCACATTTAATTTATAGTGGTGGTAATATTATTTTTTTCATTTTACCGTACAGCATTATTGCAATATTAATATATTGATTTATTAAATTATAAAGTAATTAACATTTTTAAAATATAGGTTTAATGAAACAATATTATGTAGTAGTTTATAATAAAAATAAAAATGATTATTATTAAATGTAAAAATGTCCTAATTTGTAAGTCGCTTGTAAAAGCTTGCGTTGTCTGGCTTGGTCTCGCTCCTCCTTGATCATTTTCGTGAGGAGTTTAATCATCACCGCAGGGGGCCTTCAACAATGCTATTTCAATCCTCAGAGTTTTTGTCTGTCCTCAAAGCTGGACCCTTGAATCTTTTCCGGTAGTTAAACGGCACAGTGGGATCCCATTGTTGGAAATAAAGGTCTTAAATGGATCTGCTCCTACCGGTACTGTTTATCCCAGAGTCCAGACCGCGCTAGAAAAACAAAGATAATCGCTGATTTTAAATCTCTGGCCACATTGCTTATTAATTCAATTACTTTAAAGTAAGTAAAAAAATATTATAGAAAAAGAATGACAAATGACTGGAGATTAAATGATAAAATATAATCCTTTTTTGGATAAAATAGTAAAATCAGCATAAATTACTATTTTGGCATTGATTTGTAATGAAACGTATTAATTAAATATTTATTGTAATATATATATATATATATATATATATATATATATATATATATATATATATATATATATATATATGTGTGTGATTTTTATTAATTTTATGCTTAAAAATCGTTACGTTTAATTTAGAATTCTTACAGCAAAAAGTTTTATGATCACAAGATCACATTAGATCAACTTCTCAACAGCATCATGAGCGTTTCCCTTTTGTCGTCACCTGTGTAATTCTACACGTTTTCCTAAAGAGTAATTCGCTAATCAGTAAAGCAGATAAAGCAACAACAAAAAGAAGAGTCCTCAATCAACGCGTAAATGAGCGTCAGTGATGGCAAATATTTATAACGCGCAACTCTACAGATCCGGTTTATTATACGGACACTCTCAGAGCCGCTCTCCTCGCATGGTTTGCCGGTGAATGGGTGAATGATGGTGTTTGAGGAGTCTTAAGAGGGCTTAGGTTTCCCCCCGCGCGCTTCTTTCACCCGTAGGGCCGCGCGCGCTCCGGCTCCAGTGAGCAGATGAGCAGAAACCCGGCTTTGAATCTCTGGAACGCAGCATGGGAGGGTTGGGATTATTAACCAGCAAACACTCGGAGGAAGAAAAAGGGCCTTTTGTTTTAAACGCTCCAGCCCTCCCTCTCCATCGCGAGGCCCTCCCCTCCTTCCGCCACTCTTCTTTTTGGTTTTGATTTCTTTTCAAACACGTAAAGATGGGACAAACAAGCGGCTTTGGAAGGCCCTCTCGGGGAGACAGATGTCGGGGCTTTTGTGTCGCGGCGAGCGCATCATTATAGCGCGAAAGTTCCCATGGCGGGGGGTTGAGGGTTCGAGAGGGGTCCGCGGCGCGCGACGCAAGGGCTTAATTTAGACCGAGCCGGTCTCTGCCAACTGAGGAGCTCTAAAGACCACGGCCGTCTGAGAAAATCAGCGCAGAGGCTGCTTCGGCGTAGGTGCGTTTCGTGCCGCCGGGGGTTCAAAGCAACCGAAAGTGTCGGACTTTTATCTTGTAACCGGAAGTAAAGGCTAACAACGTGGCGGACAGGCGCTGCGGAGGATCGTAGCACGTGCCGTAGTTAAAACTCGACAGATGAACGTCAAGGGGGGCGATAAAAGCAGAAATGTGAAGTTTGCGGTGTTTTGTAGTTGCGCAACTGAATAAGGTTAGGTTAGGAAAATTATTTTAACGCTCTAATCGTGTTTTCACACGTTGTATGAAATGGTTACAAGTTAAAAGTCTTTGTGAATCACTGAATTCAAATTTAGACCGAAAAGTAACGTTTATAATAAACACTGGGTGCATCAGTAAATTTAATTCAAGATCATTAATAGCGTAACAATATCTTTGCATTTCATTTATGTGCAATTAGATTTGTTTTATCAGGATTTAAAAGCAGAAATGTGAAGTTTACAGTGTTAAAAGTGGCCTGTAAAAAGTCGTAATCCAAAAATGCCATAGAAATGTAATAAGGTGGGGGTTTTTTGCGGTGTTTTGTAGTTGTGCAACTGAATAAGGTTAGGTTAGGCAAATTATTTTTACGCTCAAATCGTGTTTTCAGACGTTGTATCAAATGGTTAGCTCTTTGTGAATTTCTGTCACGTTAGTGTTCATTTAGACCGAAAAGTAACAAACCGTTTATAATAAACATCAGTGAATTTAATTTATAATCCTTCGTCGTATCGTAACACTATCTTTGCATTTAATTTGTGCAGTTAGATTTGCTTTATCCGTTTTTGTTTTGTATGGCGATGGTGCTTCACGGTGCGAGAGGAACCTTTTTTTATGTCTAAATGGTTCCCTAAAGAACCTTAAAAAGGTTCTTTGCGGTAAAAGAAGGCTCTTCAGATTATAAAAAGGTAAGAAAGAGATGGTTCCTCTGTTGCGATCGCTGCGAAGAATCCTTGAAGCACCTGTTCAAAAGTGTGCTTGAAGCTGATTATTGTATAATTCATATTATATTCTTCTGCCAGAGTCTGTCATTTGAGCTCTGCGTTGATTAAATGAATTTAGTTTGTTTTCCTAGCCGTTATACAGTGCGCGAGGGTTTATAGTTTTGAGTTGTTGCAAAACGTAATATAAATTATTTGATTATAAATCGTTGTTTATATAATCGAATTAAGCCCCATTCGTTTCTATTACGAGTGCCACACGTTTAGAAAAGCAGCGGTAAATGCTTTTTGTTATTACCGTAGTAGATGAGAAAGGTCAGTTATATAAGCGCTACGGATTGGTTTGTTCTCTTATTTTGCTCCTGCGAGTTTATCCAAAGAGACCATCCATATGGCCTTATGATTAAATATTTACAGGCCGCCACATTTCCGACCGCCTCATGATGAATTCATGGAGATGTTGCATTGTGGGATGGATCTGTTCCTGTTTCTCCCACCCACAATAACCGGAGTACACCGTTTTAGTAAACACGATGTCTCTCGTGCTTTTATTGTGTATTATACGTACTTTGCGGGCGCTGTAGGGATGGCTGCTTAGAACGTGGTCATTCAGCAGACGCTTCTGTCCACACAGATGAGGGATTCATCAGCTGAATTTCCACGGAAAATTTAATTTTTTTAACTTTATTTCTATGAAGTCATACTTTATTTACATTGGACATTCACACAGCCACTTTATATTTTATACTTTATATTTAATTTTTTATACTTTATTTTATTTTTACCTTTTTTAGACTTTGTATATATATATATTTTTTATATATATATATTTTTATAAATATATATATATATATATATATATATATATATATATATATATATATATATTATTTTTTTTTTTATTTTTTTTTATTATTATTATTTTTATTTATTTTTTTTTTTATTCCATTGCTGGACGGTTGTAAAAAAACACTTCACTGCATGTCTTACCATGCATGTATGTGTATGTGACAAATAAAAATAAAAATTTAAATTTTATTGTGGTTTAGGATTAATATTATACCGTACAAAAAGATAAAAAACTTCTGGAATTCCCCCTGTAAATTTTTACAGTAATTTACTTTTTTAACAGGTTTTTACCGTAGCATTTTTTTTTACCGTAAAAATCACGGTAATTTTTTTTTTTTTTACAGCAACCCAAGTCAAGAAGTAGGCAGACTGGGGTTGATATTAGTGGTCAATCTGTAACTAGCTTCGCATTGCGGGATATGGGATACATCGCTGCATATTCAGCAGCTGCGTACGGCACGGAGAACCCGTAGTGTGCTGATCTGAACACAGCCACGCTGTAGAAGTGACTGCTCCATGGGCCAGACAAGGCAGAAGCAAACGATCAGCGCGCTTTGCTCGTGCTCTCATCCTGCAGGCGGATCTGGAAGTCTCCATGTCATTGTTTAAATGATTCCCCTTCACTAAACTGGGAACGAACCCAAGCGAGAACTACACGTGAAAGCACCTCAGGAGGGGAGCGCGTTCAGCGGGGAGCTTTTCAATAATGGATGTACCACATTGAGCTCCCGTTAATAATGTGTTTCTGTCACCGCGGGAGACAGAAAAACGCATTTTAGGGGCGGATGAGAGAATAATGGGATGCGAAGTTAGGAAAACTTAGTCATAACTCAGTCTGGCTCCTTTTCAGACGTTTCCAGCGTCTTGTGGCTTTTGTTTAACAGGTAAAAAAAACAAAACAAAACACGCAAGCATTGTGACTTTTAAAGAACGGCGGCTGGTTAACCTCTCAAGCTCACAGGCGAAGCTGTTATTATCACGAAAGTGTTTCTGATTGCAGCGTTTTCTTCGAAATAATTACGGATCGAAGCGATGAGACGTACGCCGGAGTTCGCACAAATTCCAGACAAAATGGGAAGGTTCAAGCAATTCGAGCTTGAACTGAATTAAAACCCAGTGCACTCGCGGTTTATTGGAAATCTGATTGAAGGATGCACTGAATTCGCAGACGCTTGCAAAGGAATGCAAGTAACGTCGCATTCAAAGTCGAAAAACGGAAATACTGCAATATTGCAGTAACGTTTTATTTGCAACTTCCAAAAAAAAAACCCCACATTCTTACAGCGCGCTAGTGGGGTTTGAAAGCAGATGAAGCTTATATTTTTTATTAAATAACATATAACATTTGCATAAAATGTGTTATTTGAGCTCTGAAGTCGACATCTTTTTTTTTTTAGTGCTGACCCTGAGAATGAAGTGAGTTATCCTTGTGCGTATTGTAGAATTAATCGTGTTTTACCTTGTACAAGTTATTGATTTTATCACCCCAGACACAGATAATGTTGAAATCTTGTGGCTATACGTTTTAATTCCCATTGACTTCCATTGTGCTTTTTGTTCGTACAATGATCAATGCACCAAAGCTACTTGGGCTAGCCCTTTATTTTTACCGCTACGCCTATTAGTTGCTTATTAGCATGCATATCACTACTACGAATATTAGCCATGTATTAGTGCTAGTTAAGCACATATTAATGCCCTGACCTTATTCTAAATCCCTAATCCTACTCAATACCGAAATTTAACTTAACTTAACCTTACTAACTATTAATAAGCAGCAAATTGAGAATATATATATATAGTGTTAATACTGAAATATAATACTGGTTGTTTTCCTCAGAAGAAAGAAAGTCTTTTCAGTATTGCTTGAACCGTCCCATTTCATCTGGCTTTTTTAAAACTCCTCCTCTAAAACACGGCCGACTCTTAAATGTGAGAGCAGATTTAGTTTTCCGTGGCTGTGTATGTCCACATTAATAAGCGGTTTGACATTTGTGTCATGCTCCCGCGTCCGTCTCTTGTGTCTTCACCCGCCGGGGACTGGGCCGGGCCTGTCGGCCAATCAGAAGCCGAGCCCTTCCACCGACGCTTTGAAAGCGGATGCTGCGCCAGAGGCGCCAAATACAGTTAATGGTCAATGAATTCAAATGTCATCATTATCTGAGCAGTTCTGAGAATAAATCCATGTCTTCTTAGCGCTTCCCTTCAGCCTTCAAGCTTTATGTCAATACAGTGTTAACATTTAACGATTCAAAAACTGAAAAGAATGTCCAGTTCCGCAATTTAAAATTTCAAAACGTTCAAAAGACTCAATAAAATGCAGAATGTAACACTATTTAATTTTTTTTAACTGACAAAAAAAATGATTTATATGAATGCGTATCATATGAATCATATATATATATATATATATATATATATATATATATATATATATATATATATATATATATATATATATATCTTTCAGAAAATAAACCAACATTACAACTAAAGCCTAGACTTCTAGGTTCTAGACGAACATTCCATTCTGACAAAAATAGCATGTTTTTCTCAAAGAAACAACTAAAAAAGGCTTTAATTTGAAGCTGTTCTTTTGCATAGATCATATGAGGAGATGTCAAACACACCTGACGTTCTCACCTTTGTTGGGGTTGATCTGATCTCCCTGAGAGCTGACTCATCGCACACACACACACACACACACTCACGCAGCATCCGTCCATTGCTGCGGGTATTGTAGAGCGGCAGAGGGGTGCAGGTGGCTCTGGATTGGTGCAGACACCGTCCCGTTGCTCCCGTGCCCGTGCCAGTGCCATCTGTCATCAGCTACAACATCTGCAAATCCAAGGTGCCCTTGATGGCGGCGCCACCGCGGCCCGCTTCAGATTTCTGCAGGGGGACGAGCGGCTAGCGAAGCCGCTCCCCGAACGCTAATCACATCTTCATCGCTAATCATCACGGTTTGGGCTTTTTTATAATTCGAGCAGCTCCATTCCAGGATGATCTGTCTGCTTATTTATCCGCGTCTCATCTCAGTACGATCAACGGCTCGCCGTGCCTCACACGCGCACCCTTCAATTCAAGCTCATTTGTAGCAGAAGCGAGCAGGCCAAAGGCCATCGCGGCTAACATAAAAAACATAAAAAACATCCAAGATGTTTAGATAAGTTAAAGAAACTGATTTATCGAGTTAGTGAATGCTCGTAATGGAGTATGCCGAGGTCTTGAAAGTCTTCCATACCTGCAAGGCATCCATTAGACCAACATTGCAATTAACATTCTTGGCTGTGATCCTGATTACTTTGTAAGCAAAGCTCTACATTGATTTAGCAATAACGTGTAACTAGATTTGTGAAGTAAAGTGGCGTCTCTGCAGCTGTCATGACGCCTGGCTGTTGCAGGAGGTTGTCAAGCATCGCCATGCGATCGCTCCAGCGTCTATAGAGTTTGTTTGCGCAACAATATGAGACACGTGTGCCTTTGGTATAAGGTTCTCGTATTTATGAGAGATTGCACGCTAAAGACTTATTAGAAATCTGCAGCAAACCCTGAACCGTTTAAACTAGCATCCAGCAAATTCTAAGTTGCAATGCTTTTTTAAAAATATTTATTTTCCCCATGCGAAACGTATGCGGTCGCCTGGGTGTTCAGAACGGTTTATTTTTGTTGCTATGTGGTTGCTAGGGTGTTGTAGGTGCTTGCTGATCTATGAGGGTTCAGGGGGGTTTATTAGCATGCCTTTGCATGTTTGTTTTGCAGTATGTAATGTGCACTAGATTAGAAAAGTAAAGAGAGGTTTCTTTTAAGACCCTAAAAAGGCCTTTAAAGGCCTAAAACGATCTTAAATCAGAGCAGAAAGTCTTTGATATTTGTGAATTCACTAGAAAAGGCGTTGAATGCTGCACGCACTGCAATGCATGAATTAGAAGAAATTAATAAATAGATTTTTTTCTGATGCCACTGGCATATAATCATTAATGTCTCAGAAAGATGTAAAGTAATCATTTTGTAATTATGCATTGCGACTTGGAGGGTGCATGGCGTTTTTTTTGTTAATGCAATACCTCCGTTATCATAGTAATTTTGTTTATGCATTGCGTTTTTTTGCGATGCAATAAAAATGTATGCGATGCAATAAAAATGTATGGCTTCGTCGCAAAACGAATACAATATGGACTTTGCGCGTATTCGTGAAGCGGCCACTCGGAGGAAGTGACATTTAAAATTCTGAAGAGCACCGAAAACAGTCATTGAGGACGGAAATCTAAAAGAGAAAGGAAAGGGGGCGAGCGCGTCTGTTTTGTTGGCTAATAGACGACAGGAGGAAAAAGGCCTAAATCAGAATGAGCAAAGCGCTGAAAAGAGAAGACAAACAAACTAAAAGCATCGGCGCAGAGATCTCAGTGAACCGCGCCAAAATTGTTTGGCACCGGTGGTTTTTAAAAGGAACACCTGCGAAGCGGCAGTCGCTCCTTTACATTCTCCCGAAACCCCGCTGGTCAGCGCTCCACTACTTGGCATCTGATCCTTTGGCCCGAGCCATCAGACGCCAAGAAGAAAGGAAATCGCTCAAGACATAAGCTCGCGTTTCTGCGGTGATAAAAGATTCAGTTTCCCCCCCGCACGATTTGTCACCTGCGTGTTTGTTTTCCCACCCCCCGAGTCGAGAGCCCACCTTAATCTAAATGAGCTCATTAGTTGGCAGCGTTTCCCGCGCAGGTTCACATAATGAGGCTCGTGAACGCGGGCGCCATCCGCTAAATGAGGCCTGTCACCTCGCGTTAGGCGAGTTTGCATAAAATACCGGCTCATTTAAATGAAAACATTTTCGTTCGAAACTTTGCCCGGAAAACGGTTTGTTTTGATGAAAAACATTTTCAGCGTCGGACTTCGCGGGTCTGGAATGCGTAGGCCAGGAGGCTCCAGAAGAAAATAGAGGTGGGATTTTTCGAGGTAGACTATTGTGCCTGTTGGACGCGGCTCAAAGGAACGGTATGGAACATAAAGTTGGGGTCTTCTCGGGTTTCCTGTGTTTGGGTTGAGGTCCCGTGGTGCCGTGCGACGTGTTGGCAGCGGCCCGGAGCGTATGTACTGCTCCATAAGGTGATTTGTGGATGGCTTTCCTCGCGTGGTGGCCGGCCAGCTCAGGGTTCAGATCAGGACACCACTGATAGACTGAGTGCTGCTGACATGTTGAATCATTGCGGCCTTGTTTTGTTTCGAGTTCGTTTTTTTTTCCCCCCGATCCCTGAAGGGGAACGAAGAACCCTAAAAGCTAAAGAAGATTTACAAAATGGTGATTTGAACATCTGAACGATGTATCCGAGAGTTTATATATCATAAACCTTCTTAAAGTCCCGGGAATGTTAAAAAGTAAACGTTATATTTGTAGTGAAAATCGGGTTAGTAAATCACGTTTTTTTTTACTTTTAAATAGCATTGTATTTAAAGAAACGGGACGATTCAACGTTTTTCAACGTTGGAGGTGGTTGGATCAGTGTGTTACCCCTGTTGGCATTGGTTGGAGTTTGTTTTCACCCGACTGAACATGCTTAATCGGCGTTTGTTGGGTGGTGGGATGTCTGAGCGGTGTGAAAAGGCTTTCTGACAAACGACAACAAACTTGACATAATCTGATTTGTCCGTGAATCGTCGCCATGACGATGCTCATATTTCACTTAAAGCACACGTCATCTTTTCGGGCAGAGACATTATTTAAAATTAATTCCCAGTCAGAATTGCACCATGTACACCGGACGCGACAAAACACAACAGTGTAATCAGTGACGCTGGATGTGGTGCAATGCCACCGATTTTGCTTCCGGTGAAAACACTGGCTTATGTGACTCTCTGTGACTCGAATTTTGGTGGAGCTAGTTGGGGCAGTGTGAAGAAAGTTAGCACAGCACAACGGAAACAAGTCACGAAACAAACATAGCAAAAATGGCATAACGGAAAAAATTAACTACACAGTGGAAACAAGTCACAACGTGGTGAAATTTACACAACACAGTGGAAATAAGTTAGCAAGAAAATAAAATTTACACAACACAGTGGAAATAAGTTCTCTCGCTCCTTTACCAATTTATGGCTTTACGATTGATTCTTAACAGTTAATACATTTCTTTGCATATTAGGAACAATATTTTTTAATTGTTAAAACACTTCCTTTGTTAATTTTGAATGTTTTTCGTGTTTAAACCTGTGTGGTTGCCAGGATCATGCTGTGCCGTTGGTATGGTTTTGCACTGATCTCTACAGTAGATCAGTGTTTTGGACTGGTTTTAACTTGCTGCTTGGGTGTTTTAGATGGTTGCTCGGACGTAGCTATACACTTACCACACTTTTGCATTGATATGCCTCTGCGAGAGAGTTGTGGGTGGTTGCTAGGCTGTTTCTATGCGGTCACTGACGTTTTTGAGCAACGCTGGGGTTGTAGGAAGGAGAGCTGAAACTCAAAGCAGATGGTTGCGCTGGCACCTGTCTTGCTCTGAAATCTGTTTGGAGCTGTTTTCCACATGTATAAAACAGTCGAGACCTTCACGCGCCAAAAAAATAAACACCTCAGATTTAACCCTCCTCTCCCCGCGAGGCGGTCTCTTACAGTAACGCTCCTCTAACGCATCTTTCACATGCGTTAAAGACGCGTTAGCTTAAAACAGTTGCGCGTACCTGTTTGCTCCCAATGGGTTGTCTTCGATTTCCAAAGCCTTTGAATCCAACCAGCATTGTTAACGAACGCCCAGAAGATGGCGCTTTCTCCGCATTACGAATAAACCCGGTGAAGGAGTTTGTCATTAGAGTCTCATTAGTAGCTGAGTTTTTTTTTTTTTATGTGCTAAAACAGCAACATTTAGTCAAACCGCAAATTGTCACCACATTTTAACAGAAAGCGAGCTGCAGCATTACAATCCCAAAACGCATTTAAGCCGCGCATTTACTGCAAATTAAAGCGGCATTGAACTTTTTACGGCTTTTGCTTTGCTTCCAGAAAGGTAATAACTGAACTACGTTTTTAGATTTTCTGAGTGCTGCTTACTGCCAGAAGGCACAAAAAACAAAAGTCATGGTATTGTTTTGCAGTTGCTAGGGTGTTCTGAGAGGTTGCTAAGTAATTTATCAGAAGAGTTGACCCTGTCAGGTCTCTGTGATATTCTGCTCCTTAAATACGAATTGAGATGATATGAAATGGCATTTTTTTAATTATAAAATTTGTACGACTTTTTTTAGGGCATTTCTTGGGTTGCTATGCTGTTTGCAAGGGAGTTCGAGGTTGCTAGGATGTTTTTAGCAGTTGCTGGTTTGAGGTTTTTACTAAAGGTCAACCGATTATCTGGTTTTGCCGATTAATCGGCACCGATACTTTAAAACAGACGGCAAAATGGTACATGCACGGTACATGTTTTCGTGTCATTTAAACGTAGGACTACATTTTAAAACTGTTAAGTGCTAGCTGCACGTAATAATTTGAGTACCTCGTGAGGTTGGATTTCTTTAATGGAAACTAAAATCGCTTAAATCATTAAATCTGTGACACAATGAATGCATAGTTATTAGAAAAGTGCTTGTTTATTTTAAGCTGATTCTCAAAGCTCTGTGGTTTTGAGCAAGGCCAGTGTGTATCTGACTTTGAGTTATCTCGTGCAATTAAAAGACTTAGTAGGCAGCTCAATTAGGAGAAATCTTGTAACTGGTGGTAGTAGAGCTACTGCTCGCTGAACACCATGCCTCCTGCTAGTACATATGGTAACTACAGAAACATCAACACAACAAAACCCTTTCAAATGTCAAACATAACTAAACATTAAACATTAACAGATGTTTCTCTCCCCTCAAAAACACATAAAATAGTGCTTAATTTAAGCAATATTTACTCTCCATATCCAGCCATACACGAAGCATGCAGGCAACAATCACCACTGAAATAAAACTGCATAAGTGAGGTAATTATCTGAACAAAAATAGGTAGCCTCCTTGCCTTAATTTTATCAGCTATATCAGTTCCTAAAAAAACTGCTTACGTTTTTTTAAAAAATGAGAAAATATCTTTTGCTTATACTAGTGAAATATTTTCTGCTCTCAATATGTATGTATATATATATATATATATATATATATATATATATATATATATATATATATATATATATATATTATATATATATATTATATATATATATATATATATATATATATATATATATATATATATATATATATATATATATTTTTTTTTTTTTTTTTTTGGCTAAAAATTGACTTAAATGTGACCCTAATTTTGTTAAGGAAAATTACAAGACCCATGATTATTATTAATTTATTATATATATATATATATATATATATATATATATATATATATATATATATATATATATATATATATATATATATATATATATATATATATATTTTTTTTTTTTTTTTTTTTTTTTTTTACAGTGTATAATACATTTTAATAGCTCAGTACTCTTTTTGTTTTTATATTAAATTGTTTTAATTTTCATTTACTATCCTTTTCAACTATCAGCCAGTGTGGTCCAACCAAGTTATCAGTATCGGTGCTATTTTTAATAATAAAACGAACGTGTATTTTTAACAAACTTGTGAAATCACTGGCCCGTAACAGGTTTAATATACAGATTAGCATTAATAAAAGCTTAGATACGTGATTCAGTTCTCTTTGAAAAGACCTCTTTGAAAAAAAAAAAAAAAAACAGGAAGAAGCGAGCGAGCGCGCGCGAGCGCGAGCGCGCCCTGAGTGACCCGCGTGTCATATAGGGTGAGACACGCCGCGCTGTGATTGGCTGACGGCGGGCAGCGCCGCGCTTCAATACATGCAGGAAAGAAAGGAGAGGAGAGCTGAAACTCAAAGCAGATGGTTGCGCTGGCACCTGTCTTGCTCTGAAATCTGTTTGGAGCTGTTTTCCACATGTATAAAACAGTCGAGACCTTCACGCGCCAAAAAAATAAACACCTCAGATTTAACCCTCCTCTCCCCGCGAGGCGGTCTCTTACAGTAACAGACGACCGGCGTGGTCACGAGAGAGAGACTCCACTTCCTCGTGCCGTCTCTCGTGCGTCTCATAGACCTTGTGGGAATTATCATACGTGTGACATTAGGTCAAAAAACGCCAGAGAGAGTGTCTGCTACGAGCAACTCACGATGCAGCTTTGTTAATGTCCGTCTTAATATCGTTCGCTTGCTTTCTTTCCTTTTAGTCGCTTACTTAAATGCTATTTGTTTTGATATTTCGTCATGCAGAGTTTTTTTATTGTTGCATTCGGAGCCAGCGAACGTCGAAAGCCAGGGAAAAAAAAAAAGTATTGCAATTAGATTTTATAGCTGAATAATTGAATGCATCGTAAAACCAGAAATGTTCAAATCATTTTTAGCCAAAGCAACATTTCTTATTTTAGAAATGAAATGAAACCGAAATAAACTGAATATCTAGGCATAATAAAAACAAAAACTAAATAAATAAAATTACAAAAACTTTAAAACTTTCTTATATTATGTTTTTATAAACTTTATTGTATTATTTAATGCTTCGGTAAGTTTTTTTTTATGCTTTTGTTTCACATTTTACAGTACTTGAAATGCAAACGTTACCTAAAATAAAATACATAAAATATAAAACGCATTCAGCTACAGTTTTAATGAAACCATAGATGTTTTAAAAACAGACATGAAAAAACCACAAACACGCACAAACTAAACCGCTATTAAAATGCCACAAATAAAATAAAAATGTCAAAATCGATCTGCAATATCATATCATGAATAAGTAAAACTTCTTTTAGCGTTTACACTTGATTTTACTCTTTTAGTATTTGGTGCTTAAAAACACATTTTTTATTATTGCGTAATTTTATTATATTTATTTTAACACCATTATTTCATCCACATGTCCTTATATTTTAGCGACATTAAATATGTCCCAAAAAGAAAGGAGGCTGTAAGGACTGCATTCAACAGGAAGGAGGTCATAATTGTATTATATTTATTTTAATACCATTATTTCATCCGCATGTCCTTATATTTTAGAAATATGAAATATGTCCCAAAAGAAAGTAAGGACTGCATTCAACGGGAAGGGGGTCTGCAGCGATACAGCAGGCGGTCCACAAATGATTGTTCAGTCTAGCACTGGTTTCTGCTCCGTCTCTATGACTTTCAAGGGGTCTTTAAAAGGTTGAAGACCCCCGACGAGACGCGCGCGCGCGCCTTCCCGCGCGCAGCAGAGGGCGCTGCAGCACGCGCACCTGCCGCGCGCTCACGCGCTACACCGAGTCAAACCACTAATCGCCAGCGCGTTTTCACACATAGTAAGTCGTGTTTCGATTGCAAACGCGTTGAAACGAAAAGTCGAACAAAAGTGCTGTGTGTAACGAGGCTGCGTTTTAAATAGAGAATAAATCACAGCGAAGGGGGTGATCGATAACGGAGACCTGTTTAGTCGCAGGGCCAAAGCTTGATTAATTGAATAAATAATCATCACGCCATAGAAATGCAACGCCTAACTCCTTTAAACCGACAGCAAACCGTGAGATTATATTTAAAATCAATATCTTCCGAAACCTTATCGGTTCGCGCGGCTTTTTCTCTTCTTTTCTTTTTGAATGTTCATCCGAATGTTCGTCTTCGGATTTCGCGCCTTTTTTTCCCGCTCCGTGGCGATTATCGTCAGCGCGTAGGCGACGCGTGAGGCTTTATTAAAACCAAACGAGGAATGAAACCCCTCCGTAAAGTCGCTCTCGTCCATTCCCTAAACACTTCTAAGAAAGCGATCCTCTCGATTTGACCCGAGACGCCTCCTTGAAGGCATTGGTTTCGGTTTTAGAAAGCTCCAAAGCATGCAAACGCTGAGACTCAAGAGTTCAGTCTTTATCGTCGGCGTGTCGGACATGCTCTCCCTAAATAAAAACCCCCAAAAACAAAAAGCGATTATTTGTTTGTGACTGTCAAAAGCAAAATAGCTCAGTAATTGCAAACATTTGTCTCAAACGCGGCTGATTGCATAGATTAACGATTCCTTGAAAAGCTCAGGTTTTATCCAAATTGTATGGATAAAACAAAGTCTGTTTCTCTCTCTGCCTGATGTGTTCACATCTGGTCGCGCTGTCAGAGGTCAGACGTGTGAAGTACCGTGCTAATAAATAGTCTCTGTGAGGACAGGTTTCAATGGAAAGGGGCTTCTCTCCCTCTTCAGTAACGTGCCGCTTCTGTTTTATTTTCTGAATTCAAACGCACGCAATCCAAAAACAAAAAATATCTAAGCGTGCTGTCTGATAAAACAAAGTACACTTCTGTGCAAAACCAGAGAGCGTGTCTGATATTTTGCTCCAGTGCTGCAGGTTAGTTTATAGGTGGACAGAACCGCAAATCTCTTTTATGTGCAATCCATTAATCCATGCAGTTCATTTCATTTTTTTTTTATCTTAATTGAATGGGTTTAAATATTTAGAGTCTCGTCATTTCTACACATCTGCACACATCTCGCGCTCTTGCAGTCTCGTTGTGGTTTTAGCACAGAGCTTCGAACCTGTTGTTTGAGTCCAGTTCGCAACGCACTGCTGTTTTACGCACAGGCAGAGGAAGTAGAGAGTTTAATTTTATTGTATTACTTTTATCCCATCCCGTGCATTTTTTTGCACACTTTATAATTTAAGTGTTTTTTATTTTACTTATCATTTTCCTACAGGCAGAGCTTTCTTTTGGTGCAATTTCTGCAATCGCGTCATGCGCGCGCTCTCCGTCCCCTCGACCTGAAGGCCCGCGCGTTATCGTGCCCGTCCGTAATGCCGGGGCGTCGATTAAGTCGGCGTTTTGTGATGATGCAGGTGCCCCGGACAGGTGTAGCGCTTTCACGCGCTTCCGCTGTCTTTGCGAGAAACCGCCGCGCGCGCGTAAAAAGCGGACCCTTCGGCCGCTCGCGAGAGAAGCGCCCGTCGCCGATCACGGCTTTGGCTGGATTTCCTTTGACGTGCGCTTTTATTAAACGGGTTTGCTGTCGGGTGAAGGCAGCTGGAGACGAATCAAGTGGCAGATGAGCTGGCAGGCCGCGCCACAAGTGTGAGGTGAGCGCTCGAGAGATAGACAGATGGACGGACGGATAGATAAATGATTTCCAGCGGAAAGGCGGCGATGGTAAGCTAGCGAGGATAAGAAGCAGCCTGGCATTATCCCGTGCCCTTTAGTATTTAAAGGATGCTGGCATAACATTTAGGTATTTGGGGCGAGAGAGCCACGCAGAAAACACCCTCACACAAACCCCCCAACAATCATTTGCTTTATGAGGCGCCTGCTGATGCCATGGTAACCCTCCTGTCCCGGGCACGGCGCGTGCGCTGCCGTGCCAAACAAATGCCATGGTAACTTTTTTTTTTTAAACCCACGTTGCCCAGAAACCTTTGAGATTTAGTAAGTGAAACCAGCGGATTCACAAATTAGGCTCAGAGAGAGAGAGAGCGGAGTTTGGTGTTTACAGTTTCGATGTACAAATTACCCAGAAACAGTGTGAATTATACGCTGACTTTAACGCTTTTTTTTTAAAGAGCGAGCCCCGTTGAGGTAAATCTCGGGGTGTGTATCCGTTGAGGTTGGTCTCGCGAGACTCAAATTTGATTTTGGCGCCGTAGAACGTTTAGCTTCTTAACGTACGTTTCACTGCACAAAAGTCCGGCGAAACCTTTACGAGCAGCAACATTTTGCTCTTGATTTATTTTACAGGCAGGTTTTTTTGTGATTTCTGACGGATAAAATTAAAGTTTTACACGACCTAGTCTTTCAAACAAAAACGAGTCGAATTTGCATGTGGCCTTTTTCCCGCCTGAAAAAGCATTTATGAGAAGCCTGTGCAATCAGTTTCGAAGAAGGTGAAAATTGTTAAATAATCGGCCACGTGGGACACGTTTCTTGTTTTTGTGAGTTTGTTCTTCACTCCCTGACGTTAAAAAAAAGTTTAAAGATAGACATCATATTTTTATTTTACCACAATATTACAGGTGTACACAAGTGGAGTATATAACGAGTTCCTTAATGACGTCATCTAAGCGGCATTTTTGGCGGGAAAACGACAGCATGGACACGGGTGCCCTTTCAGCAGTGCTTTTGATTAAATCTGATTATCTTTAGGGGGTTTATGCCATTCTGAAATACCAAAACGACAAAAAATGATTTGATATATTGAAAACATTTGAAAAAAAAAAAAAAATGAAAATGGACTGAAAAAAGCTGACCTGAAACCGTTCAATCAAATCAGAAATTCCTCTAATTATCGTTTTGTTTGCTTGTCATGGTTGTGAACGTAATGATAAACAGTTTCGTATTTCTTGTAACGCATAGTTGGCTCCCGTTCGAGCTTTCCCAACCTAACCTGGCATCGGACTGAAATTCACATCATAAACATCATAACTTTAGCTCAGGATTTTCATATTGTTTGATTAAAACCCATTCGCTCACGAGTCGCTGACACCAGTGAGTGAACCATTTTGGCCGACTGAACCAAGAAGCAAAAGATTCAAGAGCTCACTAATTGCAGGTGAACGTTATCTGCTGCCATCCACATTTTAAAGCTAGAAATAAGAGAGATTAGAAACTTTTTAGGCGTCAGTGTTTATTACGAATTACTTGGTTTTTCTAAGGCCTGAAAAACAAATCAAACGCGGTTTGCTTTCAGCATCTAAAATCCACCTACTTTCATAAAAACGTAATTTCATTTCCCGTTGCAGCCGTAAATGATTAACTTCAATTATATTTAATTGACTCCGGACAACAAAACAAGTCAAGGGAAAAAAAAGGAGATGTACTCACCACTTAAATAACAATAATAAATAAATAAATGACAAATAAAACCATTAAAACATTTAGAATCGGAGGGTGTGCGAAAAAATACAAAAATAAATAAAGCCATGACATAGTCACGGTTTTAAATTGACAAAATATCTTTTTTTTTTTACTTAACGTGATTTTTGGCATTAAAAAACTACATTTAAATGTCTAAAGGCTGCATTATCGGCTATAGCTACGAATGTGCAGTGTTGCTTACGAATGGTTTGGTCCTATAGGCTCACATTTTTTTTGAGAAAAAGAAATGTAATTGGGTGTATCTTAAAAAGTTGCGTTCCCTTTGATGAGTTCAAGAAATGGAAAACCTGCTGATTTTCAATGATTTCACCTTCTGCACGTGATTGCTTGGGTTACGAATCGTAACAGTGTTTCTGCGCATCGGGACGCATTCAAGCCGGTCGCAGTACAGCGTCTCTTCTCCCGTGATTTCCATATTACCCGAGGTTATCTAGACGAGATGCTCTCTCCCTCTCTCTCTCTCTCTCTCTCTCTCTCTCTCTCTGACGCCATGCCAGCTTAGTGCCAGTCCTGCATCACACAGTCTCCCACACGCACACAAAGAAGTCTTGTTTAGCGTGCTTTAATTCCCTTAAATTAGGGAGCCGCGCCAAGTCCTGCGCTAGCAGCCATCGCTCCACAAGCAGACTTATAATTGTCCCTCATCTGACACGCAGGGTCCTCATCGCAGCTTTGTGTGCGTCTCTAAAGAGCGCCGCTGCTCCCAGGACTGCATGCGCTCCGTTATTCGCTTTCACACATTGCATGCATGCGTGACTGCACCGTTTAGATGTGGCTGGACGGGGATAATCAGATAATCAGCACGCAAATATTTCAATGGACTCGTCTGAACTGAAGAATGCTACTTAATTAAAAAATAAATAAATAAGAAGGAGGAACTGACATGCTGCTCCTAACCTAAAGAAAGGCGCAGGACGCCTGCTTGCTCTTTACATTTTTCATTAGTGACTGCAGTATGAGCATTTGCCATGGTAACCGTCGTTACTGCCTAAATAATTACCATATGGATATTGGTTTCTCATTATGGTCAATTAATACCTACTTCAAACAAAGTGGACGAGAAGTGGTATTTATTTGAAAACTATGGTATTTATGTTTCATGTTATCAAAAGCGTATTAAATGTAGTTTGTATTTTATTTAAATTGGTTAAATAGCACTTGTTCAATACATTTTTATTTATTTTGTATATTTTATATTATCACTGAAATCGTTTAAAATACAATAAATATTATTTGTTCATTTTATTTTATGTTTATCTTAAATATCTTAAACATTATTTTATACAAAATTGTCATTTATATATTTAAATAGCAGAAATAATATTTGTTATATATGTTTTTTTTGCAGCTGAAAATATTAAATACATTTTGCGTATACCTTTGTATTATATTTTCAGTTATTATACATATTTTTATTTCATTCTTACGTTTTAGATAACCTAACACTAATTCTATTTGTCTTTTATGCTTTGCATTTCACATAAACAGAAACGTTTTATATATTTTTTTACTTTGTCATTTTAAGTACTTTTAATTTATATATCATATATATATATATATATATATATATATATATATATATATATATATATATATATATATATATATATATATATTGCCCACGTTAATTTATATATCATTACTTAAAAAAGTTTTCCTTTATTCAAATAAATAAAATTTTTTAAAAGCATAAATATATAAAAAATATATATATATATATTGTTATATATATATATATATATATATATATATATATATATGCAAAATATTTGCTGATTTCTGGCCTAACATTTCTCCTAATATTTATTGGCAGGGAATGGTTTTATTTATTTCCTAGATCAGTTTACAACAGTTTATGCATATATACAGTATATAACATCACGTGTATACATCAGACAAGTTCTCAGTGTAGCTGAACTGTAAAACACACTTAAAATGATTACAGGATGGCGATTCATCCAGCCAAACAATCTGAAAAACACACGCCGGCTTCCGGTTATCGCGTGCAGCAGGCCTCGTTTGATGGTTTCATAAGAGCCCGTGTCAGGCAGCGTAAACGAGCAAACACAATATGTTTGCGCTGTAGCACTGGCAGCTGAATCCGACTGAAGTAAATTCAAACGAAAGGAGAGGCAGGTAGACGCAGGAAGCGCGGCGATGGACCGGCCCGAAGCGTGTTGCTCCCGTAAACGCCGTCTCTGAAGTCAATATTTGTCTCTGTATGTTCACACAAACACTCTGCTGACGCCCAGAGCCCGGTGTTGGTTGGCTGTGTAGGATCGGTATGTCAGTGCGTCTGCTGATGGCAGGCGGGCGGCTGGCGCTGCTCCGTATGGCTACAGCTGCCCGGATTGCACTTCCTGGCGTTTTCTATGTCAAAGTCCCCCTCTCCCTCTCGCTAACACATACTCACACAAACACAGGCATGCATGCTGGCTGCATCCTGCCCGCACGCTCCTCCTGATTGGTGCTCGCTCTGCGTTCTTCTTTTTATTTATTAATTTTTTCCGCCATCCCAGGAAGAGGATTTCTTCTGGCAGGAGGGCGCGGGAATGGCACTGGACAGGCAGCATGACCCAGGGTTCAGGTGGCAGCTGTGTTATGACTTCTCTGCCAGGTCGTGGCTGATGGTATGACCACCCTCTCTTTCTTTCTGCTCTCTTTTACTCGCTTAGCACACTCTTTCCCACATTTTTCCCACTTCCTGAAACTCATATTACTCCAGGCTGCAATCAAGCATCAGTTTACTATCTATCTATCTATCTATCTATCTATCTATCTATCTATCTATCTATCTATCTATCTATCTATCTATCTATCTATCTATCTGTCTATATGTCTGTCTGTTTAGATTTGTTGCTGCTTGCATTTTCTTTTTCGGTTAGTTTAAAGTTGCTGGTGAATAAGTTTGTTGTCTGTTGATTGCTATGCGCTCTGCTAGGTCTATATTTTTCTGATTTAGCAAGCATTTAAGTTCACTTTTTATACTACCGGTCATGTGAAATGACAATTTTCTTACAGCTTCCCTTGCTTTGATCCTTTCGACAACATTATGTGGCCTTCGCGGAGAGACAAAAATCAGATGCTATAAAATCGATTATTATTCATTTATAGTTAAAATATATAGTATTATTAAATTGCATTCGGTTAACTAATTTAGTTAAATTAAATTTAATTTCTTTGAGAAACGACTGTGTGATGGTGTATAAATTTAATTGGGACTAGTAAAAACAATATCCTAATTAATAATGACATTTTCAGCTTCAAAACTCCATCTGTTTTTTTGGTTTTTTTTTTAATCAAAACATTGCAATATTGTTGGTTTGCCCACGTTGGATCTGAGAATATTTACATTTTTGTGCTACTTTCCCCTTTTCAATTAAGTCTAATTAATCATGGAAAGCGATGTAAAGCACAACCCCTAAACACAGAGGGTCCTCAGATGAGGGATTTCAGAGACTTCTGTATACAGAGCCTTATCGGGGGATCTGACACAGTTTAAACCTCAGGGGCCTTTCATAGAGACTGCCTGCTGTGCTGCTGCCTATGTAGGGCAGCGAGAACCAGGCGCCCCGTGCGTGTGTGTGTGGAATAAGACTGGTGGAGAGCTTAAGTCTTTTGAGGAAAAACACAGAGCGCACTGGAGTTTAATGTTGAACGGTGGCAAAATCACAGAAGAAGGGGAGATTATAAAGAAAATGACTTTGTGTGAATTTGGAGTTTGGTTCCGGTTCCATTTGGAACCAAAAAAAAGGCTTTTGCAGCCTGATGTCGTAGAAGAACCTGTTTGAGTTCCACAGAACCTTTTATTCTCTAGTTTTACAGAACAGCATCCATGTATTGGTGCTTCAAAGAACCCAGAATTCAACAGACTGATCTGAAACATCAAAAACTTATTGAACCTCCAAAAACTTTATGGTCACATCGGGGATGTTTATATACAGTGTATATATGGGAGATGGACATGTTTCATTCATGTATTGAGTCTTTTACATTTAATGCTCAAGTGGAAAGAAGTTCAAGTTTTAAAAACGCGGCTGGCATCTTGCAAAACGCTTTCTGTGTGAATGGCCACCTAAACGTGGTTCTTCACCTCAAATTGCTAAATGACCACTGAGGAACGTTTATCAGTGGACTTTACCAAAACAATACTCAGGCTTAGTGATGAGCAAACCCCTAACCCTTTACGAAATATTCCTCAAAATCACGTGGAAAGGTTTGCTATCATCTTCCTTGAAGTCCAGACTTTTCTCTTTTTCCTTTCTTGACGTACACAAGACCAGTAGACATCCTCTGAATTATTACACTGCCTGAGATATATGGAGAAACATTGCCAAAACTGCACTACTTTTCCATTGTTTTTCTATCTCTATATGTGCTAGACGGATGTTGTTTGGACCTTGTGCTCATGTCTCGCGTCTTTCGCGGTGTTTCCCGCGCGACGCAGCTCACGCCTTTTTCCATTTCACCACTTGCTCCTCTGCGAAGATGGTCACCAAAAATGGTCACTTTAAGGTTTCAAAGAAGCATCGGAGAACTCTCATTAGTAGAGAATATGTCTGGTTAGTGGTCTGAACATTACTCCCATCGTGTGAAGAGGTTTGCTGTTATGTTTCTAAACGCCCAGACCTACAATTTTCACTTGCTGGATGATAAAACAGATGAAAAACTCCCGTAGATCTGCACTGAACAAGGGACTTGTCACTTCTAGAGACCAAAAGATCACGGTGGAGGTGTTTTTGGACCTAGCAACCGTGTATAAATACATCACCTTTCCATCTATAAAAGGCGTTTCTATTATAGATTTCCTAGTTTTTAATGCAAGAATGGATATTAACATATTCCACCGACTCCTGGCCGCTTCATCTTTCTCCAATCCTCCAGCGATCTCTTCCTCTCGCTCACTAGCACATCCCTGTCATCTGTTCAAATAATCCTGCTCCCTCGTCCTAGTCCAACTTCCTCTCTTTTTCCTTCTCGCCTCGCCTCTCTTCTTCATCCATCCAAGCGTTTGTCAATCCCTGGCTACAGATGTCCACACCTCTTCCTCTCGCCCGGTCCATATCTCTGTCTCTCTGTGCACAGATGCCCGCTTTGGCCTGCAACAGCTGTCCCGCCATGTGCTGCTACCAAGTGTTGATGCGCTGTTAGGAAAGGGGAGGGAGGGGTGGGCTCATGAATATTCATGTTAATTTGGACCCATTCTACCAAACAGAGCCTGGCACTGCCAAGGAAGCCCCTCCCCTCGATGAGATGGTGGAAGAGAGGAACCGTGAGACTAGGCCAGACTCTGTGGCCTGATTCCACCAAATAAGGAGTTGTGAAAGACAGCCGACAGAAAAGCCAGAGAAAAGGGAAGACGATCCCAGAAAGTATCATCATTATCACACCGCCTGAGATATATGGAGGAACACTGCGAAAAAAAAAAAAATTCATTCATAAAGATGGATTTTATCTGACACAAACTGGCCAATCATTCGGACATTCACAAGTGAGCGAGCAGAATGAAGCAATGATTAGTTGAGACGTTCGCTTTTTTAAAAAATGCATGTTTTTTGGAGCGCATTTTAATTGTCTTTATGGTTCTTTTGGAGGTTAAATGTGTTTTTGATGAATCATAGTATAGATACATATTGGCATACTGGTTTCTACACACACACACACACACACACACACACACAAATCCCTAAGAAGCAAACACAATGGGCCAATAATTAGTTGAGATGTTTGCCTTTGAGAAAAAATAAGTTTCTTTATTGGTTCTTTGGGACACGCTGAAATCGTCTTCATGGTTCTTTGGAGATTAAACATGTTTGCCATGATACATTTATAGGCTCTTCATAGTGACACATTGCTTTCTTCCCACAGAAAATAAAATACCCCTAATGAGAAACCATTTAATGTCTTTATTGTTTCTCCTAATTAGTGATGAGACTAAATTGTATTTATGGTTCCTTGGGGATTAAACATCTTTTGATGCACTTATAGGTTATTCATATTCACATGTTCTTCACAGTAAAAAAAAAAAGTCCCATCATTGGATGCGGGCAAAAAAATGACTCATAATCAGTTTAGTTATTTACTTTTAAAAACAGGTTTCTTCTGTGGTTCTTTCGGGAACACGTGGTCTTTATGTATGTTTGGAAATTAATTGTGTTTTTGGTTATACATTTATAGACTCTTTATATTCGTTTTTCCACACAGAAAAAAAATAATGAGATCTGATTAAAAAAACTGGCTCATTAGATGTTTTGGAGTTCATATTAACAACTCGGTAATCAAAATCGACCAATAATGTTTAGATGTTAAAAAAAACAAGTTTCTTAGTTGGTTCCAATAGAAATGCCTTCTTCTAGTCTTTAGAAATTAAACATATTTTTGATTATGCGTTCATAGGTACTACATATTTACATATCGGTTTCTTCGCACAGTCTCTAATACAATCTCGTGAACATCTGAATTGTTTCTCATAAACGGTTATGAAATAACACAGACTTTGCTGCAGTCTCCTTATTGTTCTCCTGAGGAAAAACTCAATCATTTTTTTTTTAAATTGTGAATTCAATCATTTCTCAAAGAGCATACAGCACGCTCTTTTATAGCTCTATACTGTGATTAATTGGTCGAACTATGAAAGCTCAACCTGTGCTTCCAATTCTTGGAAGCATCTGTACTTTTTACATTGTACGTCTACACAAAGTCTTCTGTGCAGCGAGCAAAAAGTCTTGAAGGATGGAGACTGTAAGATTAAAAAGGCTGGAGCAGGTTTTAGCATGGAGGAACTAAGCCGGGAAGGGAAGACAGATGAGGATTGAGGAAGAATTGGAGGGAAGGAGCAGAACGGTAGATGGGGCAGGAGAGGTGTATGGTGATAACAGATGAGAAAGGCTGGAGCTGGAGGAGGGGGTCAGTCTCTGGTGTGTGTGTCCTCTGCTCTCTTTCATGAAGAGCCAGGGAAGCAGATTATAGCAGGCCTCCTCTTTCAGTCTCTCCAGGGGAGGACAACCCCTCTCCCCCAGCAGCCACTGGCTTTAATGCTCTGCATCCCCCTGGACCAGCCTGGATCCAGACCAGATGCAGCACTACACACACACACACACACACACACACACTGGACATCCCAGCCAACCCATCTGATGGATTTGATCTTGACTTTTTTTTGACCCTGCTGCACTAATATGCATATCCAGGCCAATGCGTCGCATTTCGTCTTGTTTTTCGATTCGTTCTAATCTTGTTCTTTTTCATAAGCATGTTTGGGGCGCGTAAGAAGTCAAATATTTAAAGTTCATTCAAAAAGCATACATCACTGATACAGACGTTTCTATTTATTTATAATTTTTTTAAAGTATTTAAACTTTAGATTTTGCCTTTTTTGCCTCGTGGATGATAAAGCGAATGACAACGAGAGGCACTCAAAGCGTATCTCCAAGATCAGATAATCACAGAGACATGAAGTGGGCTCTTTTGATTCGGGCCAGTGACCAACGACCCAGAACACCCTAGCAACTGCATAGTAACGACTTGGCAACCACCCACAACACCCTAGAGACATGATGGTGAGTTTTTGCATGAGCAAAAATATGTTTTGGAAAATGTACAATCTAGTCTTTATTTATATACTGTACACCACCTAATATTTAGGGTAGATAAAATAAGTGCTCATCTATGCTGTGTAAAAAACAAACAAACAAAAAGAATTAATATTGTGAAAAAATATTACAATGTGAAATAACTTTTCTATTTGAATATATTTTTCAGCATCATTACTCCAGTCTTCAGTGTCACACGATCCTTCAGAAATCATACTAATATGCTGATTTGCTGCTCAAGAAAAACTGTTATTATTATTTCTATTATTGGAAACCGCTGTGTAAAGTGTAATATATATTTTTTCATTATTCTCTTGATCAATGAAGATAGTAAAGTTTGTAGGCTAAGCTAAAATTGGCTTGGAAAAAGCCTAGCCAGAAAGTTCTACGTGGTTGCTAGGGTACTTGGGGGTCATTGCCAATGTGTTGCTATGCGGGTCACTTGCTATGTGGTTGGTAAGGGACCCCAGTTGGTTGTTAAGGTGTTGCTAGGTGGCCGCTAGGGCACTTGTTGTGGTGCTCTGGATGGTTGCTAACATGTTGCTATGCACTTTCTAAGGTACCTGGGGTGGTTGCTAGGGTGTTGCCAGGGTACCCAGAGCAGTCTTTACTGTCACCTTCAATCAAATGAATGCATTCTTGCTAAACGATAGGAAACCCAAACTTTTTTGTGTTATGTTTTAAATATTTATATAAACATGCATTATTTTGTCACCCCAGAACACAGTCTCCTGAAGGTAAGGTACACATGAGTCTCTCTCTCTCTCTCTCTCTCTTCTCTCTCTCTCTCTCTCTCTCTCTCTCTCTCTCTCTCTCTCTCTCTCTCTTTCTGTCTCTCTGTCTCTCTCTCTCTCTGTCTCTGTCTCTCTCTCTCTCTCTCTCTCTCTTTCTGTCTCTTTCTCTCTGTCTCTCTCTCTGTCTCTCTCTCTCTCTCTCTCTCTCTCTCTCTCTCTCTCTCTCTCTCTCTCTCTCTCTCTCTCTCTCTGTCTCTCTCTCTCTCTCTCTCTCTCTGTCTCTCTCTCTCTGTCTCTCTCTCTCTCTCTCTCTCTCTCTCTCTCTCTCTCTCTCTCTCTCTCTCTCTCTCTCTCTCTCTCTCTCTCTCTCTCTCTCTCTCTCTCTCTCTCTCTCTCTCTCTCTCTCTCTCTCTCTCTCTCTCTCTCTCTCTCTCTCTCTCTCTCTCTCTCTCTCTCTCTCTCTCTCTGTCTCTCTCTCTCTCTCTCTCTCTCTCTCTCTCTCTCTCTCTCTCTCTCTCTCTCTCTGTCTCTCTCTCTCTCTCTCTCTCTCTCTCTCTCTGTCTCTGTCTCTCTCTCTCTGTCTCTCTCTCTCTCTCTCTCTCTCTCTCTCTCTCTCTCTCTCTCTCTCTCTCTCTCTCTCTCTCTCTCTCTCTCTCTCTCTCTCTCTCTCTCTCTCTCTCTCTCTCTCTCTCTCTCTCTCTCTCTCTCTCTCTCTCTCTCTCTCTCTCTCTCTCTCTCTCTCTCTCTCTCTCTCTCTCTCTCTCTCTCTCTCTCTCTCTCTCTCTCTCTCTCTCTCTCTCTCTCTCTCTCTCTCTCTCTCTCTCTCTCTCTCTCTCTCTCTCTCTCTCTCTCTCTCTCTCTCTCTCTCTCTCTCTCTCTCTCTCTCTCTCTCTCTCTCTCTCTCTCTCTCTCTCTCTCTCTCTCTCTCGTAATCAGAGGCGTAAAGCCCTCTTGCCGGTGTAAGATAAGCGGGGGGCTCGCAGGCTTTTCCTCCAGAGACTTGCTCTCCTGCAGCAATGCTGTGCACCAACCTGATAAGGTGAGAGAGCTGCGTCCTGCTCCAATCCCGATGGAGCCTCTCTGCCGCTGACCAATCCCAGCGCAGCTTCCCGTTGTTTAAATCATCGCTGAGTACACTTGGTCTACCCGACTTGCTCGGGTCAGGCCGAGGGGCTTCTGTCTTTCTCACAGCATTGTGATTTTTCCATCCCTCTTCTGTGATGCATTAGACGCACCCGTACCGGTTTAGGTCATGCTACGGTGGACCGCGGCATTGCAGACCAACGTTGAAAAGCTCACTTTAGACTTTATTGAAATAAACCGATGAAACCTTTATTAAAGTAACTTTGATATATTGTAACGCTTTTCCTGTAATGGTCAGATAGTTTGATCTCGCCACGTCTTATCGGCCTCGTTCCACTTTTCAAAACGCTTTCAAAGCCTTGTCAGCCTTTGCCAGATTAAGCGCGTGCTCTTCAGGGGACGGCAACATACACCTTTAAGATGAAGGGCACTTTGAACATTTAAATTAGGTAGCGTTCCCTGGGATTCTTACCCCCGAGCCCACAAAGGTTAGCACGCTTTGCTTTGAAGGTAAAACATTTTGGCCGTTTTTTTCTGCACCGCAGGCTCTTCGTGTGACGGTGAAGCGCGTGTCAGTCGTCTTCAGTTCTATAAAAATGATTTGATTTGATTTCAAAATGAGTAGACTTGTTAATCAAATTCTGCAATTGAATTTAAACTACTAGAAAAATGTGGAAATTTTGAGAATTGGCCTTACAAGCATAGGTTTCTTGGGTTATATTACTTATATTGGATATGCATTCAATTTATTTAATTTTACAGTTACCTCATATTTATTACACTTTATTACACGATAATTAATAAAGTTATTCTTACGTTTTCAGTCAGTCTGTAAATGTTGGCTGCAGGCTTTATTTTATATAATTAAACATTATTTTAATGTTTAATTTAACGTTAGTTTATTGTTGGATTGTTTTGGCGGGTGTATGTAAGTCTTGTTTGGTTTGGTATTTTAATAGAATTATTAAAATGATTAAATTTTCAATGAAAAATACATTTCACACTACTGCATTTAATTTCACAATATACATATTATATTACATGATCAGTTTTAAGCATCATATATCCCCGTAGCGATCGTAAATTAATGCATGCGCCATTTTAATATATTTAATTTCATTAGTGTGTCTTGTCTGGATTTCTCTCTTACAGATAATTATTTGCAATGGAATTTAAATTCAGTTATTCACCCGACTATTAAAACGGATTGTCAAAGCAAAAACGAAGCTTGAGAAAATGCATAGATCGCAATTAAGCGTGTTTCATTATCTTAAACATATTACGCTGTCCATTTTTATATCGGGCTATATTATAATGAGTCGTGAATTATGTTCACAAAACATTCAAACCCGACGAGTTTCAGCCCACTTTTAGGTGTTTGCCGGGATGTTTCGAGCGATCGATTCTTTATGAAATCCGATCTTTGGGCCGGATTTCTCCTTCGGTGGAAGCATTTAGGGTTTCACTGCCTGTAAGGTGAAAAAACATGACTATACGCTTGGTCTGTGCTGCACACAGTGCTCCGTGAAAAGTAATATTTGTACACGCGGAGGCATATTCATAGCTTTAGGTTGAGGGACGTGTGATTATAGCTGTGCGATACCTCAATCGTCGGCCCGGTTCACCCGCCAAGGTCAGCATTCCTGGCCCCGGCCGTTGCTTAGCTGAATCTGAGCTTCATGGCCGTCTTTTCAGCTCCGAGTAGCCCCGCTAAATTAAAGACAGGCAGTCAGAAATTAAAGCCAAGCCGGGGGAACAGACAGCAGAGCCTTAATTTAATCTGCACCGCGTGAAATAAATGACCCTCCTGTTTGAAGCGATTCGGGGGAAGAGACTTTATCTAGCACTTAAAGAAAGAGAGGAAACGGAAGGAAAGCCGTGTCTTTTGTTCGCGTGTTTCATCTGAAATCACGCATATAGATATTAAAAAATACACCAGGGTCACGTAACAGGCGCTTGAGATGGATTCAGCCCCGGTTTCGTGACGTTTCTTCATTCAGCCCTAAATGTGTTCAACTCCGGCCTGCTTTGAGGAAACCGTACGCCAACATTGTGTTTCGCTAAAAAAAAAAGCATTAATGATAAATATACGAAAAACAGATATTTATAAATCATTACTACGGCTGCAAGGGGTTTTAGTTTTGGCCTTTAGGTGTAGATTTCACACGGGTTAAATATTGTTAGACTATTTGGGCGTGCTAAACTTTTTCAGCTCTTTTTTTTTTTTTCGAACACCAAAATGGTGCAACAAATCATACATTCAACAACATTTTAAATTCGAATGCAATATTTTTGTGGCTTAAATATAATGTTTTAATAAAGGTTGGCTGTCTATGCACTGGTTGCCTGCTAAGTTGCAATGAAACGCCTTTTCTTTCCTCTCTTTCCTCTCGTTTAAAATCAATAGTACGCCCTTTATAATGCCAGTATATATTTGCGAGTGGTTGTGTTTTGTGTCTCAGTAGAAGCTGCACCTGCACGTCCTCGGTGCCTTCTCGATTAGTTGTGATCTTCCCGTTCAAAAACGCTTGGGAAAATGTGACAGCATCGATAGCGGATGATTCAGCCCGCGCGCGCCGTCCCGCCGTTTCCCCGCGCTTTATTTAACCGCAGTCATCCGCATTCTAGTGTTTAGAATTATCTGAAGAAATAATTCCAAAGCAAACTGTCCACGCGCTGTTCCCACGTTCCCATTCATTTTCGGGCAGTTTAATATCTACCTTTTTTTATTATTACGTCCCTAATAATTGACTTTTTAATAGTTTCCTTTTATTTTTATGTGTTTTATTTCTACACATCCCAGTGTGTGTGTTTTTTTCCTCCAGTGGTCAATGATGCTGTTCGTTAAGTTAAATAATAAAATCGTGATGCAAATAATTGCATCGTTTGATATAATTTCGTTTAAAGTGAATTGGTAACACATTTGTTGATTTTTCCCTCTTCTCCCGAGATATGATTTAGGGCAGTAATATTTAATAAATGACATGCAAAACATTGAACATCTTAAAGCCATAGTTTATTTTTAATCAATTAAATATACAAATGCATTAAATTAAAAAAAGCAATAATTGCTCATAATGCACGGAGTGATTCGTCATACAGAGGTTTAATTTAATATTATTACGTTTTAATATTATTTTAAACGGATAATTATACATGAACGTTGTTTGCAATTCATAAATATATTATTAGTATGTTATGCTATATGTTTCATGCGTAAATATTGGTAGTGTTGTCATTCATTCATGTTATTTATATTTAGAAATATTGTGAACTGTAAATACTGTTGAACATTTAAAAAAAAAAAAAAAATGTTGTTTAAAAGCTGAGGTTCAGGAAGCATTTGTGGATCTGATTGCTTTTTCATTTTTAATGCACCAACGAATATTAGTAAAAAAAAAAGTAAGTATTGATTACTTTTATTGGCTTAATGGAAATTATGCCATGGCACGTTTCAGAAATGTAATAAAAATGCCAAATAATAAAAAAAAGTAAATGTAAATCGAAAATTATTAAATGAACAAGCAGAGCTGTGGTGATCAGATATTGTTTTATGTATTCAGTTTCTCGTGTTTAATGAAAAATAACCACCGCCTTTTTTCATATGCATGCTTTTCACAAATCACAAAGTGAAGAGAAGTTCGTTTTATTACTTATTTTATGTGCTTTTTTGTTCAATCCCTCATCAGTTATGATTCAAATAATCAGTGATGGGCCTATTTTGAGATGGAAAGAAGTGCCACCACGTGCATTAAGTGACGCAAAGAGATGAAATCGCGATATTAAACAAAAACAGGAAAAATATCTACTACCCATAAAAGCACGATTACAAATGCGTATTTAACGCATAACGATTTGCGTCCATTTTTAGGGCACGTGTGCCTGGATGAATCATTTTATAATAATTTTGAGCGTCCTTTGGCTGTGTTATTTTGTCAAAAGGAGAGGAGAGCGCGTGATAAAGCGGCCGGCAGGTGCGTCCCCGCGCGCGTCAGGGCTCCGCTGAAGGTCACCGCGCGTCTCTTCCAGGTCGTCTGGAGCTCTTTCTTCTGTTTCACGGCCCAGGTACGTCGAATTAATTAAAAAACAGGCGTAATTAAGGCGGAATCCCCTCGAATGCGACGACCTTTGCGCGTTTACCTTGAAACGCATCTGGTACGCGTTGAATTAATTAAAACCGAGACGACACAAAAAAAAAAGAGCCCGACTGCGTTTTACAAATCACCGTTAACCCTAACAACTCGGGGGATTTTTTTTTTTCCCACGGTGAAAGAGTTTAAATTGGACGTCATTTACCTCACATCAAAATGAATTCGCCCCGTTGCTCATCTAAAACATCGCTTGAGGGTTTACGCGTCGTTTATTTAAATGCATATTTGCGCGTCGTTTGTTTAGATGCACATTTATTCAAACGCTCCGCAGAAGTGATCGGTGACCACTACACCTGTTCACTTTTTTCCCCCCTGAACGCTTTCACGCCGGTGCCCGGTTAGGGTTTGGGTTTTTACGCGCGCGCTCACTTAATAACGCGACATATCTCGATTTTGTGCGTCGGACGTTTACGTAGACGTCACTTAACATTGTGTCTGCAAACAAAAACTCACACACTTCATACATCTCTCTCCCTCTCTCTCTCTCTCTCTCTCTCTCTCTCTCTTTCTCTCTCTCTCTCTTTCTCTTTCTCTCTCCGGTGAACGGTATAATCCCCTGCCGTCCCTGCTTCACTCCAAGCCCGTATTTAATTCCCTTAAACCCCAGCTGCCGTTCTGGTTCCTCTGTGAACACGACAGACTGTGAAGCGCTCCCGGTTATTAATAATTCACCAGCCACTGCGCGAATCCATCCACAGATCAACCCGACCGTTCTGCACGGGCCACGCAAGCCTAGCGCGTTTATTTTGGCAGCCGCTCTCGCGCGGGCTGCTCAACGCACGCGAATCGGTTGTTCGAAACGTTAGCGCGCCGCCGTTATTCGTTTCGGCGACGTAAAAAAAAAAAAAAGTCTGTTTTGCTCGCACGCGCCGCTCACGGTTCCGCAACATCCACTTTGCGCGAAATGACGTCCTCTCCGTAATAATTGATCGAGTAATCCGCGCGCCGAGGAGGAGGAGGAGGAGGTCATGGAGATCACCCTGAGGAGGTCTCCAGTGGGATGGATGGAGATCGAGCACCGATTCGCCCAGAGTCCGTGAGCTGAAGCTGCGCAGGCGGAAAGTTGCTGTCGCGCGGCGCGGTCGACTCGAGCCACCGGAGAGACGCTGGAACCGGGAGGATTCGTACCGGAGAGTTTCGGTGAACGGAGAGAACGCTCGTGCTCGATCTTCTCCGGTTTCGAACGAAGGCGAAGTTTGTTTGTTTTTGGTTTTGTTCGTGCCGAAAGATCCTCGCGAAAGTTTCCGCGCGTAAAAGTTGGCCGTTTTCCCCGATCCACGGGCCCGTCCCGCAACCCGGTTCTTCTGCTTCCGGTATCAACGGAGAAAACCGACTCGTTTGCTTTTGCTCTCCCACCACGCTGCTTTTTTTTTTTTTTCAGGGTAAAGTTTTTTTTTTCTAAAGGAGTAAAATGGGTCTTTGAGACTGTTGGCAATATTCCCCGCTCCGCAATGGTACGTGCTGTGTAAATCAACTTTGCTCTTATTATTTCTGTTTTAAAATGTTGGTAAACACGGAGAGAGGGGTCTAGATTGACGGTCTGCCGGGCGGTGCAGTGCTTCCAGAATCGTTTTGGGCTGTTTTAGCCTTGCGCAAAAGCTCTGGATGCAAAACGGCATGCTCTCCGGTTCTGATTCGGGCTCGATGCGCGCCAGGCGACTCTGTGTGTGTGTGTGTGTGTGTGTGTGTGTGTGTGTGTGTGTGTGTGACTGTATAACGCTTAAAGTTGTTCGTGTGGATTCGGAGAGTTTGTTGGAGCCTGTGCTGGATGTTCGTTGCGTAATGGCAGCGTATTTACGGTGCAGCTAATGTATAACTCGATAATATACGGTATACTCGTCTAAAATGAATGCAGCAGACGTGCGTTATCATAACGCGCAGTTTAACTTTGACCCTGTTGCACCCAAACTTTCAAAACAAGCGCTCTGGATACACCCTATTGTGACTGGGGGGGGATAATGAAGTGTTGTGTAGAATAATAACCCTTCGGTTTACGCGCTTTTCAGAGTTATTGGGATTACAGGCGACACATGCACATGTTACATGCCATTACTGAAATTGTTCCACTGCGCGAGCCTGTCACACAGAACGACAGTCGCCGCCCACATGTCGTCTGTCAAAGAGAACAAAAGCTCCGAGGGGTTAAATATAGAACAATGGTGCTGGATGCAACTTATTTCGTGGCCACGCTAACTTTCTTACCGCAGAGCCGCTGCGCGTGAACACACCGCAATGCAAAGCGTATTGATTTGCAATCGATTATTTGCATCGTTTATTTGGCTTGCACGTTGTTTCTTTTTAAACATTTTAAATGAGGATAGTAAAAAAAAATTGTGATTTCTATATTGTCTAGGCCCGCAAGTCAGTGATGTTTAGCCGATATCCACTGGCTGATTAACAAGGCTAGTGCCTTATGCGTCTATAAAATAATCTGTTTGAAAGATTCCGTGAAAGCGATACGTTTTTTGTTATATTTAAAGGTGTTTGTTAATGTATTGATAAACGCAATAGAATGCACGTGCATGCATGCACTTTCAAGTTATCAATATCGGCATGCCATGCAGAATAGTGAATTATGAATTAACATACATCTAAAAAAAACATAGTTTTTTTAATGGTACAATCAAAAGTACAAGTATTTAGAGACTGTTTATTTCTTTTAATCCTCATGTTGTGTTCATTAAAGCTTTATATATATATATATATATATATATATATATATATATATATATATATATATATATATATATATATATTTATTTTGTGGGTATTTTTACATCACCTTCTTACACGTGTTTGTCTCAGCCTATATAAAAATGCATGTAAATCTTACATTATGCTATATTACAAAATACTGGAATGATCTGTTTGTGCGTGTGCTTCATCGTAGGCCTCAGTGATCCGTTTTTAAGTGAACATTTTTTAAAATGATCCACGACTTATGCTTTTTTCACTAAAAAAACGGTGCGCGTGAGCTCGGATCGGCGCGCCTATGAGCAATCGGTTCCAAAAAGAAATGGAAAACGTGTGCCGACTGAAGGAAAACAAGCTAAGATTTGTCGATAACACCGCACAATAATAGATTTAAAAGTATCACATTTGACTGGGAGCACCTGAAAGAAAAACGTAAAGGGTTAAATAATATGCTGTATGAAGGCGGATATGTGTAAAATGCACAGGCAAGCCGTTTCTGTGGATTTTATGCGTTCGCGCGGGATCGGCGCTTTGAGAAATCTGCATGCCAGATTCAACAGCTTTTGCAGTATATGTCAATATCATGCATCTATCATGCAAAAACGAAAAAGAAAAAACACGCGGAACTTGCATCTGAATACCACACCGGCCGAGTTTTGGGATCTTCGTGCGAGAACATCTGCTCAGAGTTAGCTCGGCTTTAACCTCAGATAGCTTGATTTTTACTTCTCACCAGACAGGCCACAATAAGCCGATCTGAGGAGACATCAAGCTATTGGCAGTCAACTAAAGCGCATTACCCAGGTGTCCTCATTTCGAGTCTAAATGTTAGGCTAATTTATGCATCGGCCTTCTTTATTTTCAACCCGCTGCACACATAGTTTTCGCCTCTCCTCCACTTTCGACTAGCTTCAGATTGTATTTGATTGCACGGCTATACAATATAGGCTCGTACTTGTTGATGATTTCCAGATGGGCCTGAATATCAGCACATTAATGTGGATAATTATTTGTTTACCCGCTCTCTTAAATGGCACGGACCCAAATAGGCCACTGCAGAAAGAACCGAGGGAATCTATTCAAAGCTGACTCCGCATGGGATTAACGTCTTCTCTTAAAAAAAACGAATTTAATTAAGCTTCCAAACAACAATCAAAGATACGAAGCGAGATAGTTAGAAGAGAGTTGACAGCTAGACGCTTGAAGAGGGATGCATCTGGAAGGGAAAACGAAGAAAAGTTCTACTGTAGCGAACAATGCGTGCTATAGTTTGTTTACCGTGATTTGACTGCAATCTTGGACAGAGATGCAGAGTTTATGTCAAAATCCTTTATCGTGCAGTCAGCGGTTAGCGAGGACGGTTAGTTTAGCGATTGCTGTACGTGCATTTTAGCATGTTAGGCGTCATTTGAAAAGCACGCGTGCAATGTGTTAGCGCCCCCTGTGTTGGAGGGATGCTAGGTCCCCTGTCAACTGGACTCGATCTTGTGACCAATCAACATTAAGACCAACTCATTTGACACAGATGTCCCTGAGTAACTGGCTGTTGGTTTTAGCTTTTTATTATTATGTTGCCATGCTAACGAAACTCTGGTTATCGGCACGGGGTCCATTGCATCAGTTCACTGGCGTAACTGCATGTGAGCTGCTATAGCCCAGAATTAGTCTGAGCTTATAGCATTTTCATCAAATATCGTATTCAAATTCGACTTCGAAATGCACCCTGGCAAAAATCTGTTTAACTTCCAGCTGTTCTTCCAGTTGCATGCATATAGCAAAGATAAAAACGAAGTCAAATTTAGCAACCAAGTCGCCATTAGATTGGATCAATCCGATAACTAATAACTAAAAAGTTATTAAAAGTGCATGCTCAGGTCGTTTCGTATGTTTTTGATGTTCATTTGTTCGGGATTCACTAAAAATAACCAGCACGTAAGCAACCTGATTCGCAGAAAACTAGCTCTCATGAGTCGTTTGTTAGAGAATCCATTTGAGTCATTTGCAGGGAGTCAGACTACTAATCGCTTTTATGTTTCAAGAATCGGCTTATAAGAACCATTTCTGTGCGATTCGGCTTTAAAGGACCAGCTCATAGGAGTTTGAGAATCAGGTTACACTGGTCGTGCATTTTGATTCGACGAAAAGAACCGACGCATTTAAGTTTGACAATCGCTACATTGGTCGCATTTTATCATTTTGATTCGCTAAAAAGAAAAAGAACCGGCTCACGTGATTCATTTATACACTATTCGCTTGTATGTTTTTTGATTCAATAAAAAAAACTGATTCATTTGTTCAGGAATCAGACTACACTGGATGGGTTTTTGATTCATTAAAAAGATCCAGATTGCATGAATAATTTGACGATGAATCAGACTACACTGACCGCGCTGTATTTGATAGAAAAAGCATGAAAAACCGGCAAAACCGGCACATGTTCGTGAATCAGATTCCACTGGTTGCATTGAAAGCTGTATTTTTTCTCTTTTGCGTGCATGTAAAAGCACCAGAAAGAAATAGCACGCGACCTGTTCGTTTCATTGCTTCACTTAAAAAACGGATAACAAACTCACTCGTGGCCCTAATTCAGCAACAAGGGAACCGCTGCACTGATTCAAAACCATTGCAGGCTTTTAAATGATCGCTCACGGAGAAACATGCTTTTTTTTGTGTTCGGATTGCGTAGTTGTGACATCTTTAACCTCTAACAATAAGCGTTAAACGTACTGCGTAATGGCCGCGGACGATCCCTGGGAACACCATAGCAACACCCTGGCAACCACACACAGCGCTGTGCCGAAGTGCATTGTCTTCAGACGACGACAAATTGAATCAAATTATTTTTAATGTCGCTCCCTCGCCTTTATTTTTTCCCCGCTGTCTCTAACAAGCCGTTTAATTAAAAAACTTGAACTATTTTATATTTTTGTATTTAATGCAGTAAAATAATGATTCATCCTGTATAACAGCCCGTAATCAGACACGACTCTGGCTTGCGGTTCCTGTGCTGACAGAATCAATGTTTAGTGCCCAAACAGCTCTGAAAACAAACAATAAGCAATCTGACAGCCCAACCTCCTCCCCGGCTTCATTATTACTCCTGTTCTGCGCTCGTTTCTCTCTCTCCGGCTCCTCTAGAGATGGAGGTATGAAATATCACGTTTTTCCAGCATTTCTCCCTGAAGTGGCCCTGGCAAGCGTTCACACGGCATACATTTCGGCTTTCATATATTTCCCCTCGCTGCTTTTAAAAACAAATCCCCTCCCTCCTCGCTCGGCTTTGATGTGTCTGCCGTGTTACCTGGGTTTGTAGAGCGTTAACAGTTATGTAGAAGTTCTGTCGACTGTCAGTTTCTCTTATCTCATGGATGTGAAGAGGGCTATCGTGAAGAGAGTTTTAATTTGGGTTGTTGGGAAGTTATAGTGCGGGCGCCAAAACTTACCGAAACAGAGAGGAAAATATGAAATGATATTTATGCGTAGAAAATTGGGATTGCATTCAGAAGCATGAGAAATTCCCAACGTTTTTAGTCATTCGTTTTTTTTTTTTTTTTTTTAGCCAATCAGAACGCACTAACAGAACGACCAGCCAATCAGAACGCACTATCAGAACGACCAGCCAATCAGAACGCACTATCCGCTTCTGACGCGTTTTGATTGGCTTGTTCGTTTTTGGTGGGTGTGGTTGACGTTCATGCACAGTTATACATATTTTTTGTTTTCGCATTGTCACGTTATTCTCAGGACGGTTACATTTCTACATAAATTCACAATGATTCTTATTAAATATCATTACTAACGTATCTGTCTGACTTCCTTGTCCGAGTCTGTCTGTCATCTATGAAACAGATACACGTGTATTAATGCAACGTCACATAAAGTGAGTACGGCAAAATGGACATGGATAGCAGCTCATATAGGTTTTTGATGAGAAATATGCATTAATATTGATATGTTTGACGTTTTTTTTAACTATAACTAATCTAACCACATTTGGAGACGCTTGAGACCTCTTGGGAAACTCTAGGGGAGAGACTTGTGCCTTTATCTCAGGAGAAACATCTGAGAAACAGGAAGCTTCATTGTTTTTCATTTACAGTAAATTCATTGCTGCATAAGCAGAAACAATTTAAGGGTTATTCCACCCCAAAAAATGAAAATTCCCTCATTATTTACTTTATACAAGTTGTTGCAAACGCGTATGCGTTCATTTCCTCCGTTGAACACAAAAAGAAGATATTTTGAAAAAGTCTGGAAAAATACTACGGATGTCAGTGTCTACCATAAAGTGACAACAATCCCGTTACGATTTTGAAACCACTCGCATTTTCTCATGTAAATGTAAAAAAATTGTCCATTCAGCCCTTTGAGTTTCTGTTTTTATACGTTTTGAAAGTAACAACCAGCTCAACCACAATTATAGTACTCATTATAGTTCGCATAGTGCCTTTTTTTTGTCTTTTTCTTTCCTACCATGATTCTTAAACAAACACGGCCCGTATCGCTCGCATACATCACACTTTTACTGCGATTGCCACGCGATTCACGTTTCACATCATGCATTGCTACCTATAATCTTCATAGCGGGCAGTTTTGGGATCCCCTGTGAGCAGGCGTGAAATGTAACAGGCCCATCATTCCCCATCAGCGGACATTTTGAATATGGCTGCGTGTCGTACGCCTCCGAATATGTTTGTGTTGATACTCAAGAGTTAATTATGAAGGGCCTAGGAGCGGTTTCGCTCAGGGCTGGCCATATGGATCGGGCATATGCTGCGTATATATAGAAAAGGGTGGCATGTTTAATTGATACAGTACCACGCTCCATAAACATCCACAGCGAGGAGAAGGGGACAGATCTACAGGGAACTACATCAAACAATCAGTGTAGACTTAGACAAACCATGACACTTTAAAGTGTGAAGGCAAACTGAGCGGAAAAGAGGGGCTCATCTGTCATTTTGACCTGCCCCTGTTTCTCTGTCCATCGCTTCTGTTAAGTATATATATATATATATATATATATATATATATGTGATCCTTTTGAGGACAGACAACACAAATAAATGAAACGTTGTTCATACTTGTGTTCAGTGATTTGAGCAGACCTAAAGATCAAAGCATGGAAGATCGAAAATACTTCCACTGTCTTAAACATGCCTTTAATTTGACTTTACTTAAAATAAATGGACCTTAATCTGCAATGTTCGGTCCGATTGGTCTCATTTTCGTTTCACCGTGTCTCTAATGCCTGATTAAGCAGCGTTTAGGAGTGCTTCGTGTGCAGCGTTGCGTGGAAACAGCTGCATTAAAGCCCCAAAGCGGCACCTAGCGGTGAAGAATGAATCTGCATTTTCATTCAGACCGACCCTTCACGTTTTTGGTTTCAAAATCAACTCATTTCATTGAATTAACTCTTTAAAAAAAGAGGCTTTAACTTGACGCAGAGTTTAAAACTCTGCGGGATGCTTTCGTTCACTCACAGCTGTTTCAATTTTCAAAACGCCACAATAGGGGCATTTTAAAGGAGTAAAATTCATCCATAAATGTTTTCATCCAGTTTTCCTGCGAAAAGCGTCTTCTGCTGAATACAAACGAACAATTATTGGTAACCGAATAGTTGACTGTATCCATTAGCTTCCGTAGTATTTTTTTTCCATGAACTGTTTGGTTACCATCATATCATCTTTTGCCTTTAACGCTTAAAAAAAAAAAAAAAAGGGTCAGAATTGTCATTATTGGGTGAACTATCCCTTTAACGTCGATCTTTCCATTTCCACTAGAGTTCGTGGAAGGTGCCCTTAAATATTTCAAAGGTTCTTCAATGTTCTTTAAAAACTGGTTCTTGTATGGCATCGCTGTGAAACCCACATTTGAGACTTTTATTTTTAAGAGTGCAAGCAGTTGGATGGGATGAGTTGTCGTCTCTACAGTTTGTTTAGTTAAGCGCTTTGACTTATGGATGTGTTGTGAGAGGAGAGAGCTAGAGCGTATGCAGCCCTTCATTGCTGTGGATATGAATAGCTGGTGTTGCAGCCACATTTTGGTTAGCCAGTGTCTGGGATCTATTATAGTATCGTGTGTGTGTGTGTGTGTAGCGCATACACATCTATGCGTCTGTTATTTTAGTGCTGCATGTATTTTTATAGGAGTGCGTTTTAGAGACAGGTTTAATCCAGGGAATGTGCGCAGCAGAGTTTGCTCCAATCTCGACTGCATTAAAATACAGTATATATCTTTTTCTTAAGGACAACGGGATTTCTCCTCATCTGGGAGTTTCTGCAGAGGTCGTGGGAAGTCTCATTTGATAAAATATTTCAGATTTCTTTTTTTAATCTCAAAAGTTTTTGAGGAAATGAAATGTGTGTGTGTGTGTGTATATATTGCATACATTCTGATTCATATATAATACATTAGTGTATTATTAGTTATTAGTGTTGTCAAGCAATTTACATCCAAAATAAAACTTCTTTACGTAATGCGTGTGCACTGTGAAAATTTATTATCTGTATATAAATACACATGCATGTATATATTTTTAAAAAAAAAAAAAAAAAAAAAAAAAAAAAAAAAATATATATATATATATATATATATATAGTTTATATGTAAATATTTTTATTTTTATTATTATTAAATATTTATATATATATATTGCATGTGGGTATATTTATATATACATAATAAATATACATAGTACATATACACATGTATTATGTAAACAAAAACATTTATTTTGGGTGTGATTAATTGCAATTAGGCCTAATCAATTGGCAGCACCAAATATTATATATTCATATTATAATACATTTATTTGTATTATTTATTTCATCTTAAATATACTATATATTTTTAGACTGAAGCATCTACTTTTTCCTAGCAAAAATATTGTCAGGAACGAACACGGATTCAGTTGCAGGATCAACTTAATTTATTTGTAGTCTTTGAACAAAAACTCGACTGGGGCAGAGGAACAGAAAACTTGACTTCAGCAGGAAAATCAAAACGGCCTCCAGTCACTCCACTAGGCAGGGAGCATAAGAAAACGGGAACTTGATAACGAGTCTCTACATAGTCCTGCTGCTCGATTCCAGCGTAAGATCCCCAGGATCAGGTGAGGACGAGCTGCCAACACAGCACCGGAAGAACCAGGCCCAGCACAGGGATCAGAGGTCTGGAGAAAACAAAAGGCAGAGCAAGCAAAGAGAGAAAAAAAAACTAAAAAAAACACTAGCTAAACTTGGAGCCTACACAGACTTGACAAGACAGGACAGGACAGGACTGGATGACGCGCTTGCAGCATCCTCACACCACAACGGTCAGACACAAGACTGCAAACAAAGGAGCTTAAGTAGGGGAGCAGTTAAGGAGCTAATGAGCCACAGGTGAGAAGGCAGCTAATTTAGTGATTAATCAGATGACGATGGGGCGGGAAACACAAGCACATGGCAGACTGTTTGACAGAACAACAAAACAAACTGATCAGACTGAAGTCATGACAGTACCCCCTCCCAGGAGCGCCACCTGGCGCCCCAGGGGAGCCCACCTCGTCGCCGGGCGGAAGTCCTCAACCAGAGTCTGATCCAGAATGTCCCGGGCGGTATCCAACTCCTCTCCTCCGGTCCGTAGCCCTCCCAGTCCACCAGAAACTGGAAACCGACCCCGACCACGGCGCCTAACATCCAGGAGCTTTCTCACAGTGTACACTGGAGTACCATCCACTATGCGGGGAGGGGGAGTCGGGGTAGACCTCACAGGATTAAGGGGGAACGAAACACAGGCTTAACCTGGACACATGAAAGACAGGGTGGACCCGACCAAGAGTGTGGGGAAGCTTGAGCCGCACCGCCACTGGACTCAGAACCTTGGTGATAGGATATGGGCCAATGAACCTGGGTGCCAGCTTGCGAGAAGGCACCCGGAGAGGCAGGTCCTTGGTGGAAAGCCATACCTTCTGACCACACACATACTGAGGAGCAGGAGTCCTGTGACGATCAGCCGCTGCTTTGGTCCGTCTGGAAGCCCGGGCCATGACCTCCTTAGCCCTCCTCCAGGTGCGACGACACCGACGGACGAAGGCCAAGGCAGACGGGACCGCAGCCTCGGGTTCCTGAGTGGGGAAAAGGGGTGGTTGATAACCCATAGAACATTGAAAGGGGGACATACCTGTGGACGCTACAGGGAGGGAATTGTGGGAATATTCGACCCACGGTAGCTGCTGGCTCCAGGAGCTCGGACTGTGTGATGCCATACAGCGGAGAGCTCTCTCGAGATCCTGGTTGGCTCGCTCGGACTGCCCATTGGTCTGGGGGTGAAAACCTGAAGACAGACTCGTAGAGGCCCCGATCTGTCTACAGAACTCTTTCCAAAACCGGGAGACAAATTGTGGTCCTCTGTCGGAGACCACATCTACCGGAAGGCCATGAATCCGGAAAACGTGGTCCACCACCACCTGTGCGGTCTCCTTGGCGGAAGGGAGTTTGGGCAAAGGGATAAAATGGGCCGCTTTAGAGAAGCGATCCACCACTGTCAGTATCACGGTGTTGCCTCTCGAAGGGGGAAGACCAGAGACAAAGTCAAGGGCCAGGTGTGACCAAGGACGAGAGGGAATGGGCAGGGGCTGCAACAGACCAACAGGAGACTGGTTAGAAGTCTTATTTTGAGCACACACCGAGCAAGCCAACACAAACTGCCTGACATCGGAAGCCATGGATGGCCACCAAAATCGCTGACGGATGGTAGCCAGCGATCTCCGAACACCTGGGTGACAGGCTACCCTGGACTCATGACCCCACTGGAGAACCTTAGGACGCAGAGCAGCCGGCACAAATAACCGACCCTCCGGGCACCCCTCTGGCGCCTCTCCTCTCCCGTCGGCCTTTCTCACTCGCTGTTCGATGTCCCAGGAGAGGACCCCACAACCACCCCCTTAGGGAGAATGGTATCGGGATCCAAATCCCTCCCAGGAACCTCAAACAGACGAGAGAGGGCATCAGGCTTAGTGTTCTTAGAACCCGGCGATACGAGAGGGAGAAGTTAAACCGCCCAAAGAAGAGTGCCCAGCGAGCCTGGCGAGCATTTAACCTCTTGGCCGAACGGATATATTGCAGGTTCTTATGATCCGCCCATACCAAGAAGGGCTGCGCAGCTCCCTCCAGCCACTGGCGCCACTCCCCCCAGAGCCAGCCTGACTGCCAGCAGCTCCTGTTACCTATGTCATAGTTTCGCTCTGCAGGGCTCAGGCGGTGAGAGAAAAACGCACATGGGTGCACCTTCTCATCTCCAGGGACCGTTGGGATAGAACCGCGCCTACCCCGACCTCTGAGGCATCTACCTCAACAATAAACTGACGTTCAGGATCTGGAAGACAAAGAACAGGAGCAGAGATGAAACGGGACTTAAGAACATCAAAGGCCTCCTGAGCCTGAGAACTCCACCTGAACGATACTTTAGGTGAGGTAAGTGCCGTTAAGGGTGCAGCGACCAGGCCAAAGTTCCGGATGAATCGCCTATAGAAGTTGGCGAAGCCCAGGAACCGCTGCAGTGCCTTCCGAGAATCGGGGTTGGCCACTGCCACGGCTCTTGTCTTGGCAGGATCGGCTTTAATCCCCTCCGCTGAAATAATATGCCCCAAGAACGAAACTGACTTGGCGTGGAACACACACTTCTCCGCCTTGGCATAAAGCTGGTTCTCCAGCAGCCGTTGTAGCACCTGACGAACGTGTTGAGTGTGTACCTGCAACGAGGGGGAGAAGATGAGAATATCATCAAGATACACAAAGACAAACCTGTTTACCATGTCCCTCAACACGTCATTGATCAGGGCCTGGAAGACAGCTGGGGCATTGGTAAGCCCGAAGGGTAAGACCCGGTATTCAAAGTGTCCCGTAGGGGTGTTAAAGGCTGTCTTCCACTCATCCCCCTCACGGATGCGGACCAAATGATAGGCGTTGCGGAGGTCTAGTTTAGTAAAGACCTTGGCTCCCTGTAATAACTCAAAGGCAGAGGACATCAGAGGTAGAGGATACCGGTTTCTTATGGTGATGTCATTCAGGCCTCGATAGTCGATGCAAGGGCGCGCAGGAGCCATCCTTCTTCTTAACGAAGAAGAACCCAGCACCAGCAGGTGAGGAAGAGGGTCGGATGAGGCCGGCATTTAAGGACTCCTTGATATACTTGTCCATGGCCTCTCTTTCAGGACTAGACAGGGAGTACAAACGCCCTCTAGGCGGAGAAGTGCCTGGGAGGAGATCGATGGCACAGTCGTACGGCCGGTGAGGAGGTAGGGATGTGGCTCGAGACTTACTGAAGACCCGACAAAGATCATGGTACTCCGCCGGGACCCCAGAGAGATCAGCGGACTCCGTCTGAAACACAGAAGACACAGAGACAGGAGACAAGGCAGCACCCAAACACGAAGCAAGACAAGACTGACTCCAAGATAGCACAGAATTACCTGACCAATCCACGTGAGGCTTGTGCTGCGCCAACCACGGGTGCCCCAGGACAACAGGGGCTCCCGGGGAGTCAAGAAGGTACAGCTCAATTACCTCACGGTGATTGCCAGAGACCACTAGACTTACTGAGGGAGTGGAATGAGTGATGGAGAAGAGAAGGAGGCCATTGAGAGAGCGGACAGGAATGGGGAAGGGGAGAGGAATGGCGGGAATGCCCCACTGTGCAGCGACTGAGGCATCCAAAAAATTGCCCTCAGCTCCCGAATCCACCAGAGCTGGGCAAGAGTGGACGGAATCCTGGAAACGAATGGACACCGGAAGCAGGGCACTACGAGACTTTGGGGACTCGGAACATGGAAAACGCCCATCAGAATTCCCGACTTGCTGATGGGCCCCGGCTTTTAAAGGACACCGGATGGCTCTGTGTCCTGGCTTCCCACAGTATAGGCAGAGCCCTCGAGTCAGTCGATCCTGCCTCTCCTTGGCAGAAAGAGACGGCGCGGCCCACCTGCATGGGTTCGGGTCGGCTGTAGGGAGTGAGGTGGCGAGGGTGAAGTTGGGTGCTCTGTCTTCCAAGGTCCGGGAAGGCTGGGCAGTCCACCGCTGACGGCGAAGCTGAAGACGCCTCCACACGCGCAGAGCCAGTTCCACCAGGGAGTCGAGATCACGAGGCAGTTCATGGGTGACAATCTCATCCTGGATCTCATCGTTCAGCCCCTCCCGAAACCTGGCTCGCAAGGCAGCCTCATTCCAGTCACAGGTGGCTGCCAGTGTTCTAAATCGGATGAAGTAGTCTGTGACCGACCCACCATCCTGCCTCAATCGCACCAGCTGGGAGGCTGCCTCCTCCCCCTGTGCTGATCGATCGAACAGCTTAATCATTTCGGCTCGGAATCCCTCGAAAGTGGCACAGAAAGGGGCACGAGCATCCCAAACGGCAGTTGCCCAGTCACGAGCCCTCCCCTTAAGGAGGGTGATCACGAATGCCACCTGAGACTCCTCTGTGGCATAACGGGCGGGCTGGAGTGCAAAGACCAGGGAACACTGGGACAGGAAGGCCCGGCACGAATTAGGATCCCCGCCATAGGGAGGAGGACTATTGGCATGGGGTTCTGGACCGGCCTGAGGTGAAAAGTATGCCTGGGCGGCAGCAGAGCCGGGTGGCCTGGGCCTCTTGCTGGAGTTCTTGCACCCTTGCACTGAGCTCAGCAACTTGGGTTGTCAGAAGGTCGACATCTCTTGAGGTAACCGTAATTTGAGTCGCATGCTGGCCAAGGAGAATACCCTGTTGCGTCACAGCAGTCCTGACTTGGTCTTCTCCTGCTGAATCCATCTTTGGTCTGACCGTTCTGTCAGGAACGAACACGGATTCAGTTGCAGGATCAACTTAATTTATTTGTAGTCTTTGAACAAAAACTCGACTGGGGCAGAGGAACAGAAAACTTGACTTCAGCAGGAAAATCAAAACGGCCTCCAGTCACTCCACTAGGCAGGAGCATAAGAAAACGGGAACTTGATAACGAGTCTCTACATAGTCCTGCTGCTCGATTCCAGCGTAAGATCCCCAGGATCAGGTGAGGACGAGCTGCCAACACAGCACCGGAAGAACCAGGCCCAGCACAGGGGATCAGAGGTCTGGAGAAAACAAAAAGGCAGAGCAAGCAAAGAGAGAAAAAAACTAAAAAAACACTAGCTAAACTTGGAGCCTACACAGACTTGACAAGACAGGACAGGACAGGACTGGATACGCTTGCAGCATCCTCACACCACAACGGTCAGACACAAGACTGCAAACAAAGGGAGCTTAAGTAGGGGGAGCAGTTAAGGAGCTAATGAGCCACAGGTGAGAAGGCAGCTAATTTAGTGATTAATCAGATGACGATGGGGCGGGAAACACAAGCACATGGCAGACTGTTTGACAGAACAACAAAAACAAACTGATCAGACTGAAGTCATGACAAATATTTGTAAAAAATAAAAATAAATTAAAAATTTAAATAATTAATTAAAGATTTAAATATATAGCAGTGTATATAAATAATAAATAAATAAAAACTAAATGAATAAATATAGTAGTGTATATATATATATAGCACTTTTCAGATTCTGAGCTTTTGATCTGAGCTGCTATCATCATCATCTGTATTTCAGTGCAAGTCACATGTGTGTCTATTTCTAAATGAATTTTTGGAGAAGCATCCTGCATAAGACAGTCCCGAGCACTCGACGTAGAAATGACCATGACCTCCATTTAGTCTCATCACGATCAGCTCGTGAGCAGCAGATCTTTCAGTCTGGGTCTTTTCATACCAGTTAATCACGTTACCGAAAATCAACTGGTACAGACCTCTTGCCCCATAATGCCGCTGTGTGAGCAGACATTGCTTTGCCCCGGCTTTACTGTGTGATTTAACATCGCCCTGCCGATGGATAAACTGGAACGAGGTCTCATTCAGCTCCGCACACCCAGTCAGAGCAGCTCCCAGCATACAAATGAACTGGGATGAATGAGAGAGAGAAAACACTAACCACCTCGGCGGCGGTCGGTCGGGAGAAAGAGTCGCTGTGTGAGGGTTTGTGCTGAATAAGTCACGGATATACTGGGAAGTCAGGAGGTACGAACGGGAACCAGTTCGAAGAGTGCGCCGCATGCAGAGCGGCATTGAGTTTAAGATGAAGCCCCAGCGCAAAGTTTGGACAACATCTGATCTGACTTGACTCTTTCTGTCTGCCGGGCAAAATTCACAGCCGTGATGGTTGCTAAGGTGTTCACGTAGTTGTTAAGCTGTTTCAGTTTTACTGGATTAAGCCAAAATGAGTGTCTGTGATGTCCTGGTCTATATTTGTTGAAATATTTAAGTGTATTTATATATAAAATAATCGTAAATAGACCATATAAATATATAAAATAGGTGCAGCATGAGTTGCATTTGTAATAAAACCAGCTCTAATCATACATGTGATATTTGTACATTACATTTAAATGAAATATATGAATAATTGGTAGTTATATGTAAATGTAGTATATAATAGTATTAATCTATATATATATATATATATATATATATATATATATATATATATATATATATATATATATATATAATGCAGTTTATATAGTGTTTAAAAACATTATTATATATAACTTTATTATATATAAAAATCTATAACATTAATATAATAAAAATAATTGTAAAACCTAATTAACAAGTGTAAAAATAAAACATAATAAATATAAAAATAATACTAATAAAATGTGTAATATATATATATATATATATATATATATATATATATATATATATATATATATATATATATATATATATATATATTTAAAATAAGAAATTAATAATTCTGTTGATGTAGGCTACTTTAACATGCATAAATGTGTTTTTAAAAATAAATATTTAATTTTACATATAGATTTTGTATACATTCATTAAATCTGTTAAAAACATCAAAAGGTAAAAGTATATTTGAAATATTTGTGTCTCTGTGTGTGTGTGTGTGTGTGTGTTTATTCATTCACTCTCTTGTTAGTGTCCAAAAATCCTAAAGAAGCAGAAAAAGGCTTTTATTTTGTCAGGTTTTAAAATCTGCGCAACAAGGCCTCATATCAATGTCTTTAAAATCTAAGGTTGTGTTTACTGAACCCAGAAACTCAAACACTACAGTATGATCACGTGATTTTAAACCTCCAAACAACGAAAGTGACTTACTAGAATAGCTGCCAGTATGTGTGTATATATATATATATATATATATATATATATATATGATGATTGTAATTCTGATGACTGTCATTGATTATATGTTTCAGGCCACCGAACCGTTTCTGGTGAATGAAGACCCGTCCAGAGGTCCAGGGATACCAGAGTGCTTCGTAGTGTCGGATTCCTACAGGGTACGTCCGCTTATTGCTCCTTTACTGCTTCAGCATTGTTATCGATGTTACAGAGTCATAGAATCACCGTAACCACGATTATTATTTCCACATGCACACATGCGCACGCAGCGAAACACTGAGCCTCGTAACTCCACCGGAGCCTGTTTTCTTGTGGGAAATGAAAATTATATCGTGCACACTTCTATAAAACGAGAAGTACACACGAGCGCAGGACGGCGAAGGGAAAAAAAAAAAGACAGAAAGAAGTGCAGCTTTTAAAATTCCACCCAGCGAGCGCGCTGGATTTACAGCGATGGGAGTGAAATAAAACGGTCATAAAAACAGAAGGGCGGGACGGAGAGACGGAGAGATGGGAAGGGGAGTCTGCGGATGACTGAAAATGAGACCGTTAATGAGCTGGGAGCCTCGTTTCCAGCCGGTGGCTTTTGCCAACGTTTCGAGGAGAGAGAAAGAAAAAAAAAAACGAAATCTGGGTTGCTCCGGCGTCTCGGGAGAAATGGAGGGAAAATGATGAAACGCGATTGGCCCGGGAGTGCAGAAGGGGCCGAGGTGTAAAATATAGCCGCTCTGGATATCAGGAATGTGTCAGACGATATCGTCCGTCCAGTTCGCTTAGAGGAAAAGGAGGGCCCGGCTCTGTTTTATAGCTGCGTGCTTTTCTATTTTTATTTTGTGGAGAAGCCGACAGCGGTTCATTAAAAGTTGCGTCACGATGTCTTAGCAGTTAACGAATAAGTCTTTTTGGTTTTGAAGCTCGCGTGGAGTCAGTGCCGGGTCTTGAACCCAAATGTGACAGCTGAGAAAAAAAAAAAAAAATACAATGCTAATATTAAATAAAACTTGCCGTATAATTAAGTTCGAAAGAAATCTCTTCTGCTCACCAAGGCTGCGTTTAAAAATACTGTAAAAAAAAATACATTTGTTTAAAAATGCTGTAAAATCAGTAATATTGCGAGATATTATTGTGATTTTAAAGAACTGCTTTCTGTGTGGATGTATTTAAAAATGTAATTTATTCCTGTGATCAAAACTGAATTTTTAGTATCACTGCATGATGCTTCAGAAATCATTCTATTATGATTAGACGCTCAGTTTCATCAATTGTTATTGGTGCTCGACTGATAATAATTGCTTTATTATCAGTGCTTGCATTATTTGTGCATTAAAGATTCTTTCTTGAACAAAAACATCAAAAATATGACATCCTTGTTGAATAAAACGTATTTATTTATTGATTTATCGCTTTTCTCAAAGGCCCGTGGCAGCATTTTCTACGTTGAAAATAATCAGAAATGTTTGTTGAGCAGCAAATCAGTATACAGAAGGATTTCTGAAGGATCGGAGGACGCTAAAAATACAGCATTGCTTCTCAGCAATAAATTACATTTTAAAATATATTCAAATATCGTCAATGCTTTAAGTTCTAATAATATTTAAGAATTTTCTACAGTTGTTACTGTACTTGTGATTAAATAAATGCTGCCTTGGTGAGCAGAAAAGAGTAAAAATAATAAAAAAAATGAACTTTTGACCCATGCAGTATCTATTTATTATTGCATTATCTTTGCCTTTCAAACCAATGAACTCGAACTTCAGAAGCATGCAACGTATAAGCCTTGAATCTCAGAACAAGACGAGCTTTCGCTTGCATGCCGTGGGTTGGACATCCAGGCATACAAGGATGGCGTTTTTTGGAGAAGCAAAAACGCTGGAAAGTTGCTGCACATTTTCCAGCCCTTCACATTTCTGCATGCGCATGATCTAAACGCCTCCGCCTTTCCCGAGATCGCGAATGTAGATCTAATGCTCTGCGTGAGGTGATCCAGCAGCTGCTGATTTACTGCACGCGTGTGGTTCGGTCATGTGTTCGTTTAGCAGCCTGGTACCCGCTCAAACCACTAACTGTGGGGCACGCTGAGAGGTGGTGCATGAGTTATCACGGCGTGCATGGCTTTCCTTGGGTTTGGAGAAACTCCTCTCCTCTCACCACTGCAGGCCTTTGAACTGGTTTTGTGGCATTTTGTTACAAATCAGTTCAGGATCTGGAACGGAGAAGTCGAGGAAGTACCCTTCGGTTTTAAATCCACCTGCTTTCGTGCCCTTAAGCAGTTCACTGGTTTCTAAAAGCTAACATTACTTGTTAAGACAAGCTGTCTCTGGGTAGCAGACGTGAAACATACTGTACAGCATCTTAAACTATTTTACATTTTTATATGTATTTCACGGCATCGCTACGCAGCAGCGGTTCACTTTTAAGCCACTATCAATAAATAATTATCCTAAAGCATTTATATTTATTTTAAGTTAATGTCAATTTCAACATTTAGTCACACATTACTAAATATTTGTATCTTTTAACATTTATGTAAATGATTAAACAGTTGTTATTAATGTTATGTATTTCATATTTAATTCTTAAATAATTTTTTATGCAATTTGTATTATTCTGGGCTTTTCAAATATTCATTTAGAATGCCAAATAAATAAATACATCAATAATTTGCGATAATTTACATTTATATATATATATATATATATATATTAATTATGCATATATAAATACACACACATGCATGATTACATTTATGAAAAATGTTACTTTTATATATTAAATATATTATGATATAATTCACATGCATATAAACAGAAAATGCATGTTTTAAAAATGCATGGTGTGTGTTTGTCTTTATATATATATATATATAACAAATATACACACATATTATGCAAAGGTTATGTAAAAGGTGATTTAAATAAAAATATAAAATATAAAAATAAAAAAAAATGAACAAAAAGAATCACTGTAATTTATATTAATGCATTATCTGATGCTAATTAGCGGGAACTTACCTATTTATTTATTTATTGGACCTTTTACGTGAACTGAAATAAATTAAATAAGTAAATTGTATAATAAAAGACAAAAGTGATTTAAAAATATTGGGAAAACTAGAAAAGTAAACCTCTTATACATCTATAAATGTTAATTTAATTAATGTCTGATTGATAAAACCTTCATTATTAGGTTTAGCTTTAGCTTTATATATATATATATATATATATATATATATATATATATATATATATATATATATATATATATATATATATTGTTTCCTTAGCTATCCATATGCGACACTGCAAGAGCGTTTAAAATATATAATATTATAAATAATAACTATAAATGCCATGTCCGTGCTTAAGGACATGTTACTGGCGAAGCGCTGGCGAGCACACGCCAGGTCAAAGGTCACGCGAGGCAAGAAGCGCTGATGATTCACGCAGGTATGTGTTTCCTGTGTGGTCGTCCTCTCTCTCCCTCTCTCTCTCTCTCTTTGGCAGAGGGCTGTAATTGGCCACACAGTGCCGGCTCTCTCTTTGTTTCCCCTGCAGTGGCTTGCGGTGGAACTGCACAGGCAGTCGGGCCTCATAAATCTCCAGGCCTCCGGTGGCGCATCCAGCCTTCAGCTCCGGTTCTGCTCAATGACTTCACCCCCACCTAAAACCCCCACCCAGGGACGCGCTCCAAAACCCGGCACCTCCACTCGCCGCCCGCTCTCGCCTTAACGTTCACCGCTTTCGGCATTCATTTAGAAGTTTGGAAAGTGCTTTCGAGCGTCGCAGTGCAGCGTCTTTTACAGCTGATGTAACTGACATTAAATATGGCTTACGTTAGACGGACGTTTATAAGGCGAACACAAAAAGATAGCATTTTTTCGCTTGTTTTTGCTTATGAGTTATAATGAAGGATGTCTGTGTGTCTTGGCAAAAACCTCGTTCCTGTTATTCGACCTTCTTTTATCTTTTGTTCAGAACGCCTTTCTTTACTCACGCACGCCTTTACTTACTTTAGTAAAGAATAAGATGCGTTAATATGCAGCAGCTTGGTAAACATGATTTTTTTTTGTGTGAAGAAAGACAGAAAAAAGGACATTTCAATCGCTAAAACCTATTTTTAAGTCTTTGATCCTATTTAAAAATTTGTTTATAATATTAGACATAGTTTGAATAAGTTGCCCGTCTTTTTTTCTCATTTATTTATTTTTTAAATTCAATTCATTTTGACATTTTTCAACAATTTCAACACCGGTCTTTAATCCTGTATAAGAAAACGTGCTATTTATTTATTTGTTTGTTTATTAATGCTTTCTAAATAAAAAAAGAAATACATAAATATAACTTTATTTCGTCACCAAGAATATAAAAATTAGGATTGCTAAGGTACAGGGGCATTTAAGGGACATTTCATGCAAAATAGTGGATTTAACGATGAATATTTGCATCCATACATAATATTTACATAGTATTTACATTCTCTATATATAATGCTTAACACATCAGTGATTTAATTTACATCGAAGCGGCGCTTAAGACGTCTCTTAAGCGTCAAACATGCTTGACAAATTATTGCATATTTCAATAATTTAATAATCGCATATATATATATATATATATATATATATATATATATATATATATATATATATATATATATATATATATAAATACGCACAAATCTAGAGCCAACTCGTGTTCTTGTGTTCTTGTATGTGAAAATGCATCATATTAAAAATGTTTTTTCTGACGTATGTTTAGATAATTGGGCACATTTTGGCAAATCTTACCTTATCTAGAGTTTACGCGAGCATTTACGTGCGTCCGTCAGACTCAGAGAGAGAGAGAGAGAGAGAGAGAGAGAGAGAGAGAGAGAGAGAGAGAGAGAGAGAAGAGGGAGGGAGAGAGAGAGAGAGAAAGTTTTTCTTCGCGCAAAACTTTGTGCAAGCTTTCACTTTCAGCCGCTTTAGGCGGAGTTACAGCAGCGTGCAGTGAGCGAGAGCGGGACGGCAATGCCACTTCCATCCCGCTTCAGTCACGCATCTCACATATAAGCATGTACTCTCCATACTGCCTCACACAGGTAAAGCGTTCCTTCTTCTTCTGCTTGATTGATCCGCGTACGCGTCCGTCAGCTGCTCCCCTCGACCGCGGGACCGTTTCGTGTTGCGCCGGAGCGCGCGTTCGGTGGCACGTCTCCAGCTGACCTTCTTTACGCGCTTTCAGTGCGCGTGGTTTGGGCAGAAAATGGCGCTTCGCTGGAAATCGATTTAATATAAAAGGAGCGCCGGTGGAGGAGGAGCGGAGACGTATAGATAGACCTCGAGCTGCGAGTTTAGCGCTTCGCGTCGGGTTTTTTTCTCTCTCCCATTCCGAATAGCTTCACTGGGAGCGATTGTAAGACGCGCGCGGGCTTCGGAAAGTCCTGCGTTTAAGGCTGTTGCTGTGAGTTTCGTACTCGATCGGTTCGCCCTATGATTTGTATTTTATTTTTTTTCTTTTGGGAAATGTCAAAGGTCGCCTGCATTGCCCCGAAATTCCAGTTCGCCAGCTTTTCTGTTCTGAGCTCACGGATGCTCGTGCACACCGTGTTTTTTTTTTTTTTTTTTTTTTTTATATTTTTTCTACACGCAAACTTTGTCAAATGCATCTTTTAAATGCATCTTTCGGTCGAGAAATGAGCGAAATGCAGTTGAGAGACGTTCTGGGGTTGCGACCTGGTCGAAATGTGTATGCTGTAAAATTTGCACGATCTCTAATGTAAATCTGAAAACTTCTTTTACGCGCAAGTCATGGTTTCTTGAAGTGTTTACACACGTATAAGAGCAGCACATGCATGCCTGGCATTCCTAATTCACCTTCAGATTTGCATAGGCGACTATCTGCAGCAATTTATTAGCCTTGCAAAGTTTCTGTGCGTTTTTTACATTTTAAAATCTGCATCACATGGTGTAAGTTATTTATGCGTAGACCACTTTTGTCACATCAGCTGTTTTAGGGTCACTTTTGTTTTCTCCAGCGTGAAAAAGTTCGCCATAAACTGTTTCAAGGTATCGAACATTTACAAAACATATTTATTGGATGCTCCTGTATTTTTGTCATTTTTTCTGTTCTGTTTTTGTGCACGCTCTTATGCAAAACGCACACGCACACACGGCTAACATGCTTTTAAAGACTTCAATGCAAACTCGGAGACTTCGTTTTAAACCGAAAAAACGAGAGCGAAAAACACGAGATTTGAATCTCGATGGAAACCAAGAGAAGCTCTCATTCATTACTCGCGTTTCCAAACTCCCAATGGCTAGTGCGGGGTTGAACGGGGCTGACAGCTCTTCTCCTGCTTTCTAGAGATTCTTTGTCTTCGTGATATAGCTGGCTCTGATTCCCGATTGTTCCTGAGGTCGTCCCGCATGAGTTAGTGCGGTCTCTCTCCGTCGTACGCTGCACTTGTTTATATTTCTGCGCTGCGTGTGTCATGTGCAATTCATTTCTGAGTTTTACAGTGCTTCTATTAAAACGGTTTTACTTCCATGCAGAACCAGGGAGCGTGTGTTTTTCTTCGGGCACGCAGGCGCCGGCCTGTTTCCCATTTAACGTGCAATAGTTGCTTGCTCGCGGCCTCGCTCCTTAATTGATCGAAGCGGTGCAATTCAACGACGAATTATCCTGTGATTTGACGGACGTCTAAAAATGTATGGCCTCGCATCGGTAATCTTCTGAGCTGTGTGCGCCTGACACGATGCGTGCACATTACTGTAGTGTAGGTGGTTTCTCAGTAAGCGGGCTGCAACAGATTTATCTCTTGGGTCTGAAATCGACATATTTTCCTGTTTATATTGCGCTGAATCATACCTGTGTCCGCTCCAGAGAAAACAACGGCACCGGGTCAGTCGCAACTGGAAAAGCAAATACGCAATATTATTATTATTATATTGCTGGACGACTTCTAGCTTTTATTGGCTCGATTGAAGGCTTTAGAGCAGAGAAAAGTGACGTTTTGTCATTTATTTACTATATTATCCATTTTGAGTTATTATTTCATTCGTAAAAATAACATAGGCTTTTTTAATTGTTATTTTATCAATCATTTTTTATTTTATCTGATAGGAAATGGGTTTATGTTATATGTCAGTTATTAAATAATTATTAATTATTGTATTATATTATGAATAGGTTTTATATTAAACTATGCGGTGTCCATTTACTAGATAATCTATTTTATCTATCTATCTATCTATCTATCTATCTATCTATCTATCTATCTATCTATCTATCTATCTATCTATCTATTTATCTATCCATCTATCTATCTATCTATCTATCTATCTATCTATCTATCTATCTATCTATTTTACCTATCTATCCATCTATCTATCTATCTGTCTGATATATTGTTACGTGCATTAATTAAAAACAGTTCACTGGAGAGTTCGAAACCGTTTTAATGCACCGTTTTAATAAATGCAAAGGTGTTTTAGATACGTGGAGTGTTTTCTCTGTGAGAGGAGAGAGAGCGGGTCTGTGCGTCTTCAGGTTTGTGCTCGAATTTCGCAGCTTCGCGTCTGACGAATAGATTTACATTTTGGCTTGTTCGGTGGTTGTAAATAATTAAAGCGGGCCTGGAAGGTCATTAATGATATTAAATGTAAATAAAAAAGGTGGGACGAGTGGCCGAACAAAGCTTTTTCCCATCGAACAAGCGCCGCGAGGAGTTTTGGGGAGCGCTGCGTAATACGGCTTGGTTCTAGATCAGGTGGTACATCCAACCAGATGCTGTTCAAGGTCTGAATATGCTTCAAACGAATGGCAGAAAGTAACAGCTGTGGAAAAATGCTACTTAATACAGGAAAACGCTTTTTTTTAACTTTTTTTTTTTGATTCGAATGCAAGCGATGCCACAGTACGAGTTTCCTTTTATTTGGTAAAGAAACGTTACTGGCAACCGAAGGTCATTTTAAATTAAATTCATTTGCTTCGTGCCGAAAATGAGGGTCGACATCAAAAATTATATCTAATTATGTACTTGTGTTTTGTATAATTAAGGAGAGAGAGAGAGTGTGTGTGTTAGAGAGAGAGATTATCGCATACAGCTGCTGGGTCACACCTGCCTGTTTTAAGCCTGCTGGATGTGCAGCTCACGCTCAGTCATTAACACTTCTGGATATTTCAGTTTCTGAATTCAGAAACATTCGACCCCAGTCAAGAGTACACTGCACACCCCATATGAGGGTTTGCATACAGTTTTACACACATGCATAATATATATATATATATATATATATATATATATACCAGTGGTCAAAAAGTTGGAATAATTAAGTATTTGAAAAGAAAATGCTTCATGTGAAAATTCAGCTTTGTGTACGCTAGAAATAAATTACATTTTTAAATATAGTCAAGTAGAAAAGAGTTATTTTACGTTGGTGTAATATTTCACCATTTTAGTGTTATTGCGGATTTGTTTACTGAGATGCATATTTTATTGTATTTTAGTTTTTTGCCGAATTTAAAAATGTCTTGATTTTGGAAGCCGTGATTGTCTATAAGCGCATTTTTCAGGCAATAAAAAATAAAATAAATAATAATAAAACGATAAAAGGCGTAAATGAATGAACGGATGATCACGAGTACTAATACAGACGTTCAAAAAAAAATGTAACATGCTATTATTTATTAAACCAATTATTGCAGTTCCACTTGGTTTGAAGAAAATCCGAATACTTCACTTCAATTAACTTGCAACTTCACTTCAATCAACTTTTAATTAATCAGTCTCTAAGACTAGCAGATGTGACTTCCCGAGGATTTGATTCGCGGCCAGTTTTATGACCGTTATGCATCTTTAAAAAAAAACGGATCTGAATTTCCCAGCGCTGAAGAGAAACCGTTTGTATCTCGCTTCACAAAACTTTAATCAGTAGCGGAGAATATCTGCACATATTCGGCCCGGTAACAATCTCGGCTGAGATGGATGAGGCTGTTCAGCCGCGACAGGCTTAACTTTCTCCCAAACCTGACTTAGTCACTCTAGAGTCGCTCTAGATGCTCTGGTTTAGCTCGCTCCCCGGGCCTGGAAAATGAGTTGGAACAGCTGCTCTCGGATTAAAATCTGACGGGGGCCGCAGTCGGAGGAATATTGCAGATCTGAACACCTTTATCGTCTTTCACTTTCTGATTCACTTACGTGTCTCGACTGTGTCTGTAAGCTTGAATTCTTCCTTGTCCGCTTGTTCACCTTCTTTTTCTAACTCTGAAGCTCAAGTGGTTTTATCCCAGGATTAGGAGAGAAGCGTTACAGGACCACCGTTAGGGACCACTCGTCCTTTTTTTTTTAAGCCACGGTGACTGTTTAAATATACAATCAGCTTTAAAAAAGAAGCATCAACGTGCTTTTTCGTGCAATTTCATGCAGCGTTGTGCACATTCAAAGTGCAGGAACGAACAATGCAAATAAGCGCTTTTAAATATCATATTAATAACAATACGATAATCATTTACTGGTATTACCTGTGATCAAAAAATGTTAAAACATTTTCTTTAAAGCAGAATTCATTCACTGCATGCATCATAAATACGCAATAGTTATAAATTCCTATAAATATATTCCTATTTTTGGTGTTTTTAATAATTTTATGGCGCTGGATCATTGATAACCCTGCAAAAAATTAAAAATAAATTAAAAATTAAGCGGTCACTTATTGTAAAATGTACTAGCAATATCCGAGCGATTTAATTGTTTCTACACCCAGCGTTTTTTACTTGAATGATGATATATTACTAAATGGACGATCAAAGATTTAGTCCGCCGCTGAAATTCTCAGGCGGATCACGCAAGCGAGGTTTGAAGAGGACAACTAGTTGATCTTGCGTTTCACTTCAGAGGGCCGTGGCGGCATTGTGCGCTCGCGTGAAACCAGAGTCCCGCGTTTGACCAAATGGTGTCCAGTGGCACTGGGTTGAGCTGGTTTCATGGCACAGAGTCGGGGCGGTTACAATGCCAGACGGGGCACAGGGACGCTCTGTTCCTTTTACTTATTCATTCTCACGGGGCGTCAGCCGTGTCCCCTAGCCGAGCGCCAAAGCTCCCGTTCACCCGCCGTACGGTCAACAATAATAAGACCACTAACAAAGACATTCCATAGAGACTGCAGGATCATATCACATTCAGCTCCCCGAGGTGCACTTCCAATGTTAGTTAAAGTTTTATACGCTTTGCAATCAATTCACCGTTACCATTTTCCACGCTCTTTTTGGATCGAATGTTTGTTTTTCTGTGCCTTTAAAAAAAAAAACAGAATTACCTAATTAGTTCAATTCCCTACATTTAAAGAAATGAATCATTTAATCATTAACTACATTTCGGCTCATTGTTTACGTAGAAATAGGTTTTAGCTGCGCTTTTTAAAAAAGAGGAGCGAGACAAAGCAAATAAGAACAAAGTCTGTGAAAAAAGGGCAAAAGCGGCGTCTTAAAAGCCTACGCACAGAAAAAACTTCTATGCGAAATCTTTTAATGCAAATGAGATTTAGAGCTTTGATAGAAGAGAACATTTTCAGCAAATAAATCTATCGTATGACTTCTACAGAAGACTTAAGTCATATCACGGACTCTTTTTTGAGGTGCCTTTGTTTTCATTTCAACTCGCTTTTTATCCGTTTATTATTTATGATCAATTCAGTTATGATTTAAATTACGATTGATCATTTTTAACCTTGCTGCCCCAAGTGCATTGCCTTATTTAGTTTTGGAGCATTTTTGCTTCGTGAATATCGATGGTCGTTAATACATTTGCATTTGTGGGATCCGAAATCCAATAAAAATGTGATGTTTTTGCAGTCTAGTTTAGCGAGAAACCTGAAAAATGCATTTGCATTATATGCCGTGCTATTTTATATTTATACATATATATAAAAGAAAACTAGGAGAATGTGTTTTTCCATTATATAACCCCTCTGGAGTTATTGCCACTTATCACATACTCTCTCAACTCATGCAGAAGTGTTTTCAGGAGTCATTTCCTTGCTGGTTTTTACGCACAAAGAGCCTTCAAACGAGCACGTCAAGGTTTATAGAGAGACAAACACCGGAGGAAATTTTCAGTCCATAATGGACGTAGTAAATGTGTCAAAGGGCTGTTTTATTCCGCCGTTCGCTATATTAGGTGGTGGGAAACACAAAGCCGGCCTGATGATCAAATGCGTGCTGGCACAGAAGAGGACGGCCTAGAATAAAGTACCTAGTTTTATCTTAAGCTTTAATGCAGAAAAGGCCCAAACCAATCAGCTCTCATCTACTATCTGCACAGCTGTCCCAGTATCCGTGGAGAATGGATTCCTACTGCCATTGCCATGGGAGTCTCCAGCCAAAAGAATAGGAGGATATCCAGTGTGTGTGTGTGTGTGTGTGTGTGTCCTCCTCCCTTTCCCTTCGCTCATGTCACTCCTGGCATGGATTAGGCCTTGGCAGCGGCCTGGCAGTGCCCGTAGCTCCGCTGTGGCTCTGCGCTTGCTGATATGTTGTGCGGTTGCGATGCAACGGACACACACTCGAACGCATAAATTACATAATTTAGCTCGCATATACATAAGCCGTGAAACGTAGGTTTTGTACGGTCAGCTCGGAGCCGGTCGAAAGCACCTTTGTGAAAATAGAGAAGGCTTCGGTCCAACGAACGGGACGAAAAGGGTTTCCGCGGCAGCTGTTTGAGGGCTTGACGGCTCGCCGTGCACGCGCGCACGCGCGCAGGATCCATTCGCGACGGAAATTCGTGCATTCGTGAAAAATAAGGGTTCCTTTTTGCGTTCGGAAAACCTTCGCGTTTTCCAGAGCGCTCTAAGAAAAGAAATGGTTCTTCTGAGAATGGTTCGCCCGGCTTGTTTAAAGGCTGTTCATTTCAAGGTTTCTCCATGGCGTCGTCGTGAAATATATATTTATATTCGTGTGAGTGTAGGATGGTGTGCATTTCGGACTCCCCTGCGAGGGGTTTGCTGGATTTATGGGTTGCGTCGGATGGCTATGCCAGCGTTGGCATGGGTTGGGTTCGCGGTGTTGCTAGGCAAAATTTCCCGCTCTGGCTGTGCGCTCCATTGGTTCCATCTCTGTCTGAGCAGATCAGTTTCTCTTTGTTTTACTTTGTTTTTGTTAAAGTGCCACTCCATGACGGACCACAGCGGGACGGATCAAACGCCTTTAGACATTTAAGACCGACGCGCTTATTATGAGACGCAGCCGGAGGTCAAGGCCATATGACCCTGTTGAGGGACGCTATAAAAGCGTGACGCAGTTCTGAAATGCACTGAACCTAATATAGACCCTGCACGCTAGTCAAAAAGAGACTGTGATATGACCATTAATTATTACTAAATTGACTCATTTTAACATTTTATTATTGACTCAATTAACATTTTGTATTTTTTCTATTATTGGTAAAATGTTAACAATTTCATTAATTATTTAATTGTATTAAATTTTATTAATGTGTCATTTATAAATAATGGTTTTATTTTAAGTTATTATTAATTATTAAATAATGATTCATTCTAATTTAATTTATTTTATTAGGTTAAAATAATATAATATAATAGATTTTATATTATCTATCTATCTATCTATCTATCTATCTATCTATCTATTTCTCTGTCTGTTTGTCTGTCATCTATCTATCTATCTATCTATCTATCTATCTATCTATCTATCTATCTATCTATCTATCTATTTCTCTGTCTGTTTGTCTGTCATCTATCTATCTATCTATCTATCTATCTATCTATCTATCTATCTATCTATCTATCTATCTATCTATCTATCTATCCAACTTTAAGGTGTCTTGGTTTTCTAGTTAATAAATTCTACCTTAGTTTTTGAATTGCAGTTCGGCATCTTATTTGCTAGCCCAGTTTAAGTTCAGATAATTATTGCAAAATCAAATTCGATTGAAATTTAAAAGACATGGCGATTGTGAATTATGCGCAACTCCATCGCGCCACGATTTAAGTCCACTCCCATTGTTTCTCTTTGTCGCACCGAACAACACAAATTTAAAGCACTCCACCATCATGCATTATGCATTTGGACAGACATGCACACGTGTGCGTAGCCCTGCACCTGCACACACTTAAGCGCCCGAGACGCAGGTGTGCATTCTTTGCTCATCCGTGTCAATCTGGTGGCGACTACACATATCACGGCCGGCATCGGCAGAGCGCATGCGGAGGAACCGCTGCCACGTGTGCCAGATCCTCGCCTGACTCTTAACCCATATGGCCTCCGCAACCTGCATCGCATTAGCATGTCTTCTCAACCTGGCCACGCCCACCACATGTGCGTCACACCTTCCGGCAGCGGCAGCTGTGATTGGCTGTTTATTGTTTAGGTTGTCAAGGAATATGATTGGCTTAAGATTTCCAGGAGAGTTCCAGATTTGTTTCGTGCGTGTGCTACGAATAAGAAGAAAAGTCCCGAATGAGATCTTGTTTGTATCCCAACTGTTCCTCCTAGACGGCATCGCGATTCAATTTATCATTGACCCTATTTACCTTTTTAACGCACATTCCTGTGCTTTTTGTCAATGATTCATTGCAGCACATTAATTCCAATCTCAATCTTTCATCAAAATGTAATAAATTGCTCTCCCTATGAAACGACTTTCCTTTTTTGGCTGACATCACAAAACTTATTACATTCAACCCTTTCAGCCACTTAGCATGTAATTCTAACTCTTTATTGCTCAGTCTTTTCCAGTGAAATCCCGTCTTTCATGTTTTCTTGCTCAATGCCAAATAAGGGAAGAAAAATGCATTTCATATCAAGACGACTATTTCATGTCTCCTGCTTGTCAGATATTTATTTCCAAGAATAAGGTCCCAGTACTCCCAAAGGGATTTTCTAGAATCTCACGTTTATGCTTTTCACATCAATGTCATTCATGTACTTTGAAAGTGATTGTAGATGTCAGCGATTTTCTCATTTGTGTCTACATTTTCTTCCATGGAATAAACATCTGAGATAAAATGGAAGTCTTTTTCCGCGTCAAGTCACAACTGTGAGAAATAAAATGTCAGTCGTGAGTGATAAAGCTCTAATTATGAGATAAAAGAGCCACAGTTACAAGAAATGAAGTTGCAACTGTGAGAATTGCTTTTAAAATGAAGTCTCAATGTGAGAAATACAGTCAAAATTGTAAGAAAAAAAGATGCATTTGAAGGAATTAAAATCTAAACAGTTGGCTGAGATAGAAAGTTGCAGTTATAAGAAATTAATAAGTTGCATTTTGCAAAGAAATTCTATTCAAATAAATAAATAAATAAATGAAGTCTCAGTGTGAGTTGCTTTTGAAGTAATTAAAATCTAAATTGTGACAAATTGCATCACAAACATGAGATAGAAAGTCACAGTAAGTTACAATTTTGAGAAATAAAATTGCTTTTGTATAAAATAATGTCTCTATGTGAGAGACACAGTTGCAATTTGAAAGAATTAAAGTAAAACTGTTAGAAATTCAGTTACAAATATGAGAAAGGAAGTCAGAATAAGCTACAACTGTAGGAAATTGAATCACTTTTATAATTCAGTTTTAGTTTTAAGTCTTTTATTTCAAGTATACGTGTCAAAAATAGCACACTTGAGAAATGAAGTTGCAGCTAAAAAACAAAATTGCAATTATAAGATAAAATGAAAAAATACAAGAAATAAGTTGAAATACAAGAAATGAAATGTTGAATTGTGAGAAATAAAAAAGTCTAAATGTGAAAAATGGTCGCAAATATAAGAATATAACGTTATTTAGTCTAATGTAGAAACAGGATTTCATATAAATTTGCATAAATGCGGTGAAAAAGCAGTAAAACTTTCAGTGCAAGGGATTTCAGAAAGTAAGTTTGTGACCTCCGACAAGCCCCGGTCATAAACTCTCATCCCAGATAAGATTATTGAGCCCAAAAAAATAATTAACTAAAACATAAATGGGTTCACGGCGGAGCGTTGCACACATTTCACCCCGAGGTATTTCTCTCACGAGTTAACCGTGCAGCCAGAGACGCTTTTCCTGTCTTGGGGGTTGTTGGGTGTGGATGTGCGAGAGGAAAGCTGCGTCTCTCTCTCTTTTTTTTTTTTTTCTCCTCTCTTTTCCAGAGTCTGTCGAAAGTGGCTGCGCTGCGGCCCGAACGATCCGCGCGCGCGAACGTTTCCGAGCTGCTCGAAAACAGATAGCGGCGGCGAGGACCGACGGCAGATCGTAAACAGCCGTGTGTGGGGTGTTACTCGTGGCCACATGGCATGGCCCGCCGCGCTGTTTAGCCAACCAGTCCTGCAAGGAATCGCTGCCTGTTGCTGGCGGAAACAAAGCGCGGCAGCTCTCGTCGCCCGTCTCTGAGCGAGCAGGAAGTTGGCCGACCTCCAGCGGTGGAAAATCTATACACGGTTGCATAATATAGCATATCTTTTACCTCGCATGAACCCCTGAGGAGGCCCGGCAGCTGTGAGCAAACAGAGCGAGCGAGGAGGGTGTGTGTGTGTGTGTGTGTGTGTGTTTGCGCGGACAGGATTCCTGTGAGCGTCTGCTGGCAGTGGTAGCAGGCCACAGGCTGCAGGGCTTTTTTCTGACAGGCCCTATGTAGGGTAGAACAAGCGCAATGAAAGTTGCCGCCCTGCACCACTATGACATTGCGCGCGGCTCTACCAAACGGTTAATCATCTGTGCTTAGTTTTGCTGAAGCGTCTCACGGCCGAAAATCCGTGCGGTCTCCTTCGCGCAAGTTCAGCTGAAGTCTCTGGATGGTAGCGTCTTCCACGGTGAAACTGGCTCACATCGTTAATCGGTAATGAAATTAAATTAACAAACTAAAAACACAAGGTGTACGACAGTGACGGGTTTAAAGCTAAGTTAGCTGAATTGAATTTGAATTAGAAAATGATTCTACTGGATTGAAATTTGAAGAAATTCAACAAGGGAAGCGATTCATTCTTGGAAATAAAGCGTTCCTTCAACCTGGTACCCAAAAGTTTATTAATGTGATGTAATTAAAGGGGTCATATGATGCGCTTTCCAGTCTTTGTGGTGTTAGAAGCTGTTCGTGCGTGATGATCGATAAAGTTTCGAAGACTAAAGTCTTAAGAAATATTGTTTATTGAAGTTAAGACTGGCCCAAAATTGTATCACTCCAAATACACAAAATCATGTGACCCTTTCATAATTATTAAATGTGTTTAATTACATACAGAATATATATATATATATATATATATATATATATATATATTATTTGAAACTTGCTGTAATTGAAATTTAAGCTTTTTTATTTAGACTTTAATATGAACTTTTAGAAGCCATCTGGCAGTAGTAACCACCTATATGTAATATTTTAGCAACAACTTAGCAATGCCATATTGACCAATTTTAACACATTGGTGGCCACCTAGCAACACCCTAACAACATATAAAACCACCTAGCAACACCCCTAATATCCTAGCTACCCCACACACAATACCTAGCTGCTGCATAAACCCTGTAGGACCTCTGAAAACAATTTAAGATATTTTTTGATTAGCTTTATGACCCTGACAGACAGTAATGCGACTACCACGCCCAAGGCCCAGAAAGCTAGTAAGGACTTTGTTCACGCAACATCAGTGGTTTCAACCGTAAAATTATTAAGTATCCCTATAATTTACTTCTTTTTTTTTACAACCTTTTTGCTTCAGCAGTCGAGAGCTGGGAATGCAGCATGTTTCGTTCTTGCATTTAAGCGCGTTTAAGATTTCATAACTGAGCTTGCATAGCTAGTAGCTTTTGCATTTGTGTACGTGAGTGTTATGCATGTAATGCATCCAAAAGAACAAACAGACTTTATAGTTTGGTGCACGTTTGTTAATGAGCTGCTCTGGGACAGATTCGTTTAACGTCCCTCCGCATATCATCTGGAATAGATATGGACTGAGCTCAAAGTTAGCTCATGATATCGCATTTGTGGCTCCCGTCGGGCGATGCGGAGTGTGTGTTAGACTAATCACGGCTTCCATGCTTCAAACAGCTCAGGTAAAAACGCTTTTTCCCCACCCGACCGCCGTTTCCCTCAAAGATAACCAGATGTCCAGCTGTTTTTATGCCCTTTTTTGGTTCATCTCTTTTAAGAACAATGTCTTTCTCATATGACTGTACTTTGTGGCGTTTTCCTGTTTTGTCTTAAAATTTTTAATGGGAAGAGGCTCCTGGGAACCAGCAGTAACCTCACCTCGCTCCACCGTCCTCCCGGCTGGCTTTAAGGTGGTTTCAAGAAAAATACAAACCAAATACAAATCGTCACACGACAGTGTAATGCGGAATGACATTTACCATGTGCCGTGACTTACACAAACAAAGAGAAGACGGGCCGTCAAGAAAAGTTCCATATCTCCTTCCTTACATTCGCTTGTGTTTGCTTTCATATGTCATTTTTTTATTTCCATACTAAAGTTAGAACGGCATTGGCCGGAGCTCCGCCAGCCTCACAGAAGCCAGGAAGTCATTTGGACCCTTTCGCCGCCGAGTCCGTGGCCAAGTGTGTGCGGTTGAATTAACCCCCAAGATTTACATATAAAACGATCCGAGAACTCAAAACAACAGACATTTTAGGATTTCTAAGGTTATCGTATCCTCGCTTGACCTGAACTCAGAGATGATGTTATTCCAACTGGGTGCTTTTCTTTACATGTGCTGCTGAATTTAAACAAGCTCTCTACTGAGTGCGTGCGCATGTGTGTGTGTGTGTGTGTGTGTGTGTGTGTGTGTCATCCAGTGTCATCCTGCAGCCGTTTGTGCTCCAGACATGACTGATTGTATGTTTTGTTGAAGAGAGGTGAGCTGTTCTTTTTTCTATTGGTTTGAATGTTCAATATGTTAGCCATATCTGTAAAGTTTTAGGCTTATTTGACTTTCATTGGTAAACATCTTAGCATCTTCCTAGTAACACCCCTTAGTTACCACCTAAAACAACTTAAGCAACACCTAGCAACCAATTTAGAACATTTAAAAGCCACTTTAGAGGATTCTAGCAACTACTATAGTAACCACTCCAGAACATTCCAACTACCGCTTCTAACTCCATTCTAGTAACTACTTGCATATAGCAACAACCAATAACACACATAATCACTTCATAGCAACACTCTAACACGTGCCGTAACTACATATACTGGCAGCGCCACAACAACACGTGGAAATCTCTAATTCAGAAACTGAGGTTTAACGTTTATGGGTCTAGACTTGTAAACGTATAAATTTCTTGCTATACTTGAGAGCAGTGCGCTTCAGAGAGGGCCCTACCACAAAGCGCTTCTGATTGGCTGTGATATTTGATTGAGTCTGTCCCATCGCATCTAGTGTGGACACCCCACAGTCGCTGGAATATTTGGGCATTTTACAGTTACATAGTACATTCTAGCAACTCCCTAGCAACACCTGCAGAAGTTACCACCAAGAACAGGCAACATTTGCACCATTTTGTAAACCAACCAAGAACCACCAAGAACTAGCAACCATTTTACAACATTTTATCAACTACCTCAAACGTTCTAGCATCTACCTAGGAACACCATAGTAACCAATAAGAACAAACCAACTCCCTAGCAACCATTTAGAACATTTTTACAAATATAAATAACATATTATTAATTAACAATGCCATGGTAATTCCTAAAGTGTGCCCCTACAGATGCTTCCTAGCAAACTTACAGGCCCCAGATAGCTCTAGCATTACATGAGAGTGCAACTTTTTCTCAAGCATCTCTCACATATTCTTCAGGGAAATGCACGGATCTAGCTGTGTGGTGCTGCAGTATGTTCAGGCAGCGCTCTTCACCCAGCTTCTCTGACAAACATATGCGGAATAGGAGCCATATGTGAGAGCAGAGGAACGACGACGCATACGTGGCTCAGAAACGCACATAGCCCCTTCCACAGAAACCACAAGCCACAGATCATGCAGCTACGGGCTCGCATGAAAAATCCAGCATAAAGTCGTAAGGAATCTCCATCAGCATTTGAAATGTGCAGCAGCAACCTGAAGAAAACCGATTTGGTCAAACATCTCTACAGCTCAGCCGTAGGTGCCAGTTGCCCTCTAATGAGGCGCAGCCTGTTAGCATCTGCTAAAGCTACGTGTTCGGTTGGAATCGTAACACGAGACGTTTGATACGCCAGCATTGTTAGGTGATAGTATTACACGGCTTTGATCTGGAAAGTATACAAATACATCATACGCGTAATGCATCGAGGGGCTCTTTACGATGTTTGAAGTCCTGAGATCTTAGTGAAGTAAGAGGCACAAGAGCGGTGAATGGCCAAACAAAACGAGATGCCTTCGGCCTTCCGTACGTTTGTTGTAGAGAATGTACATGTCGCTGGTACAATCCATCCACTGTAAAAACAATGTAGTGCGGTTGTGCTCCAGAACTCCAATTACGCCCCTCTAGAGAGCAAGAGAGAGAGACTTTGTTTTTCAAGTCTTGATCCATGGTTTATTCATTTCACTCTTGTCGCTATTTCCAGCATAAAATTGAGATTATTCTGACTGATTTTTTTTCTTTCACAGCAATCCTGTTGTTACTTTTTTTCACGTTTCCAGTAATAATATAATAAATGTATATAATAATAAACGAATAATGATCGCCATCTAATATTTATTCATACTATGCTTACTCTTATTCCCATTATTTTAACAAATATAACAATTGTAATGTATTTATAATTAATTAATGTATTATTACATTTATGCAGAACTGTGAGATTCTATTTATTTGGAGACTTTTCACTTGAGAATAAAGAGTTGTTAAGGTATCAATATATATATTTATTATTTAGTATATTTAGTATATTCAAATACACACATGTATATATTTAAGAAAAATAGTTAGATTAATATAAAAATATTGGTATATAATATAAGTTATAAACAAGTGTGTGTGTGTGATTTATATATATATATATATTTTTTTTTTCAAATATACATATATAAAATATATACAGTATATGCACACATGTAAGCAATTTTTTTATTTGAAATATGATTAATCAGAATTAATGCTGAATTTTGTTGTTTCAATAATGTATAAAATACTTATTTTACTACTTTTTCGTCTAAAGATCTCATATTAAAGAATGAATCAACTGATAAAAGTATGAAAATAAGTATTTGTTAGTAACAGATTTTAATCTTGTAGAGATTAATTTTTAGATTAAAAAAATCATATTTATTTGCTTCAGTTGTAGCTGGGGCCTAAAACTTCAGAATCAAAACAAAGTAATTTAATGCGTCACAACCGCTTTGGAAATGTGGTCAGACTGAATGCGCCCGTGCTTATTTAGTTTTCTCCGGCCTTCCAGCGACCCCTGACTCCATGCATGAGATTAGCGCTTCAGTGAGTTCCCACGTTTGTCGGTCCTTTGTTTTGTTTGCCTCCGCCGCTTGTCCTGTCGTCAGCCCGCTGCTTTCCTGGAGAGCTGAAGCTGCTGTAACTTTATTAATTCAACAGGAGGAAGTTTCGTGAGCAGGAAACGGGGAAAGGGATGGGGCAGTCGATTTACCGATAGGAAGAGAGTGTTTAAGCTGAACCGCCTCTACTGAAATCTCTCACTGAGCCTGACACCTCAGCATTTACTTTTCTCTCTTTGGTGTCAGACCTCTATAGAAAAGCCATTCTGGAGTGCCTTTTTTATTCCTTGAAAAAGTATAACCATGCACTGCTGCTTGTAAACGGAATTATAGATGATGGGTAGATATATTCATATTTACTAGCTCAGGTGTGTATGTAGTTTCCTGTGTGTGTGTGTGTGTGTGTGTGTTGGCAGAGGCCTCTTTTGCTTGTATAAGGATGAATGCAGAGGAAGCGTCTATTGGCCTTTTATTCGTCTGTCCCTCTTTTGCTTCTCACACGTATCAATAGCTTGATTTTTCCTAACGAGCTCCAAATTCCAATCAAGGTTTTTTTTGCACTAAAACAGCCTTCATTTAGCTTTTCACGCTAGTTTTGTCTCACATTAGAGCTTGTCTGCATGGTACAGCCAAGTCTTTTGTTTCAAAAAGCAAAGGAAAATGTTTTCCATGACATGATCGCACACATTTACCCACTTTTATCACCGTCCAATCAATCCTGATGGACAAAAATCCACTCCTTTCTTATCTTCGATTCTTATTAAACATCGTATTTCACTTATAAATGCACATCATTTTATGGAAGCAAAAAGGTTTCAAAAGTTAAAATATATATGATAAGGCAAGAATGGACCTAAGCTAACGTGGACTTCATAATGAACAGTGCTGTGTTTGTATTAATAAGTTTAACAACATATTATAAATTGTGTAATCGTATATTTGCTCGTTATTAATGTTAGTTAAGTCATGTTGATAATGAGACCTTATTGTGAAGTGTTATCAAAATGACAAAAGAATGTGACTTATATATGTAGAAAATGTAAGCTATTATTTTAAAGCAAAAAAATGATATATTAAAATGAATAAATACTATAATGTTATTAGCTTAAGTTGACTCCCTAAAAACATTTTTTGAGCGCATAAGTGACGTTAAGAACACGATAGAATTATTATTACATTTATTCAACACTTTTCTTTTTACATTTGGGAGGAGAAAAAATGGCTCGTTTTGTCAACTTACAAACTAGTTGAGATAGTTTAAAATATTAAGTTGAATGAACAAATTGAATGCATAAACTGCAAATTAAATCACCTAAAACAAATTTAATCGGAACCAACTGAACTGCAAAATGAGTTTTAAAGTGTAACACAGCGACGCTGGCTCAGCCAAGAAAGCGGATGTTCGGAGGCGGGGCTATCTGTCCGTCCGACCAATGGCGATAAGAATATTTGCTTTGGCGCTTTTTCCAATTCCTTCCATCAGCGCAGAAATTACTCCTGACATTTAAAGTGCAAAACAAGGTATTCGATCCAGATTTTCGAGCGTGCTCATATTCGTATTTTACTTTTTTTTTTTTAAAGCGACAGTAAGACGCGGTGTGGCGTGCCGATCCAGAAGGTGTTAAACAGAGACGACACAAGACAACCCCAAAATGACAGACAGAGTGGCACAGACCTAGCAGAAAGGAGACAGTAGGGGTTGTGATTTGGGGATGGCGTAAAGCATTTGTGCAAAGGGTAAGGCAAAGTGCCCAGCGGTGGAAAGCGTTGGCACCACGCCTGCGCAGACTGGCAGAGGGGCGACTGAAGAGAGAAAAATAGTAGAGAGAGAAAGAGCGAGGAGGGGAGGGGATTTAGTCAATAGTGCCATCCGCTTGTTCTGCAAGAGGAGGGTCTGGTTTGTTGGTTAGCATGGTGATGAAATCTCTTGTTTGTGTGCTGGAGTGCTCCCTTTTTTTCTTTGATTGCGACGTTCAAGCACTCGGCAACTGTAGTGCCTGTGCGGGTTTAAGTGCGTGTGTCTGCGAGGCATCTCCTGCCGTTTCAAGGTCCAGCGCAAGCTGTCTGAACCGCTTCAAGTTCGCGCATTCACTCCGACCGCGATTCGCATCCACGGCAAATCAATTTATCGGCCGTATTCAGTCTAATATGTAGCGCTAAAGCTATTAAAAGCTTTGGGTCTCTAGGTAATCTCCTTCATTCCGGCGTTCTTCATAGGCACAGCTTTGCACGCCGACTAATCCATTTGCATACAACGCCCTCTGCCAGCCAATCAGAGGGGTTTTAATCAGGCAGAGAGCCGTGCCTTCTGGCTCGACTTCGCTCACGGCGGAACGTACGCCGAGCCGGCGCAGCTGGATGATGTCATAGATCCGGCCTTCGTGGGCGACGGTCGAGGAACGAAGGCTTTGGCGTTTTCTTATCCGGTTGACATTTTCTGATGTGCATGTCACTATTAAAGGGCAAAACTAGGCATGTACTGGTTATTGCGTTACAATATTTTGGGGTTGGACTGAAGAAGCTGCATTTTATTATTAGATCAAAATGTAGCACGGTAACTCTTTTTGCATTTTAATGTATTTAAAAACATAATTTATTCCTGTGATGAGAAACTGATTTTTCAGCATCATGGCACGTGATCTTTCAGAAATCATTCTATTAAATTTTTGAAATATTTTAAATAGTATTTATTTTATGTTTTATGTATTTTATTTTTTTGGAAAGCATGATTATTTGATAAGTTTAATTTTTGAAGTTTAATCATTTTTTTAATATAATATTATAAAAATATCTACCACCACTTTCTTATCAATTTCATCTATCCTTACTGAATAAAGAAATATTTAATTTCGTCCAAAAACAAAACTTAACTAACAGCCCAAACTTTTGAGCAAATTGATCTCTATGACAAATATTCTTTAATTCGTGTATGGTTAGGTTTAAATTTCACGATAAAAAGAAACAGCAAGTAATAATGTTGAAATATAAAGGCTTAAATAGTATTTTCTTGTAAAACATAGTACAACAGGTTTATTCACTTTACAACAACAACAACAACAATAAAAACACTGGAACCCACTGAAGAAGGACTGTTTCTCAAATATCTTATTTTCTGCAGTGGAAAAGAAAGTTAAAGTACATGATGAGCGGATCGTTTTAGAAAGTAGAACTTTCTCTTTAAATCCACTTCTCAGAAAGAGGTCCTCCCGGGCCTGGTTATCAAAAGCAGAGATATGCAGGACTAATGATGTTTCCAAAGGTTTCCTGTGTTCTCAAATCACGCTCCGTAAGCAGCACTAAGCCTCGGTTTGGTTCTCGCGCATGAAACCAATGTGTGCGCCTTTCGTGTACATCGAGTCGAGCAGATAACGCAGCAGGCACTCGACCAAATCAGACACACAGGTTAAGTAGGCTCAAGATTTCCGATAATGCTACAGTAACTAACATAACCCGGACGATCAAAAAATCTTTTCTTTCTGTTACTCGTGATCTTTTAGCAAATGTGTAGTGCTTTCCGTTCCTTTCTTTTAATACTTCGCCATTTTTGGTTGCTAATGGTACAAAATGATCAATTTCGTTGTATTATTTTTGTTTTTTGTTGTTTTTTCGTTTTTGCATTGGGTCAAATATTGGGCCGCTGATATCGTATCTAATAGATCAGATCTATTTAATTTTATCTATTTAAAAAAGTGATTTATTTTTTATTTTTTAAAACAATTTGTCATTATGTTTTTCTGCTTTTGGCAGATGCTATTTCCCCTACAGCAACGTGCGGGCGCATTCAAGCTATATATTTTATCATCGCTTGCATTTCCTGGGACCTGAACCCATGACCTTGGCGTTGCTAGCGCTAGTCTCTGCCAGTAGAGCTGCAGGAACATCATTACCAGCTCGGCTGTGCCATCCTTCATCCATTATTCCGTATGAAATCTTTTGCTGCTGAGTTTTTTTTCCAGTTTGTTTGTTTTTGCTAAACTACATCCTGTGCTGCAACACCTACTCAAGAAATAATGCGTAATGATTTTTATCTGCGCAGCCTTATTGTTTGCACGTTGCATTTAGTGCAATTATGTGTTAGCCAAGCGGAAGAGAGGAAAAATGACATCACCTTCATAATGCTTGCACCGCAGTGCATCACGGTTTGATAATGGCAATATTTTACCATACTGTGTAATGCATTCATTTTGTAGTTTTTTTATACTGTATTTCAGTGTCACATGATCCTTCATAAATCATTTTAATATACTGATTTGCTGAAATTATTAAAGCTCTGTTATTAGTAATGTTTCTTTGTTATTATCAATGCTAAAAAACGTTTTGCTACATAACGCAAACCAATGACGTGGCGTTTGGTGATTCTTTACTGAACAGAAAGAGCGACATTCATTTGAAACAGAAATCCTTTATGCGCTTTTGATCAATTTAGTCGACCTGCGAATAAAAATATCCTTTGTTTAACCCAAACTTTTCAACTGTAGTGTATCGGTTTGCTAAAAATCTGAAACCTCACAGCTGTTTTCAACAACATTGATAATAATAATAATATTAATAAACGTTCGCATGAGCATCAAAATGATTTCTGAGCGTCTTGTGACACTAAAGGCCGAAGTTACAATTTCAAAAAATTCAGCTTTTGAGCACAGATATATATTACATTTTTAAATGTGCCCGAACAAGCGGTTATTTTAAATTGCAATAATATTTATAATTTTTTCCAGTGTTTTTTGGCAAATAAGGACAGCCTTGACTAGCAGAGAGAAGTACTTCTCTCAGCGTCGCATGCAGTAAATCCGGCAGCACACCTTAACCATTTCCCCTATTAGTCCCAGGGAACGTGTTGACAAATGAGCCGATGAATTTCACGTTGATATTTTTGCAGGCCTTAACTCCAGTTCTTCCCAGAGTGCCGTGCGTCCCGTGCAGCTCTTGAGTCTCTCAGGGAACCTCTGGGATACATGTGCCTTTCCTTCTCTCTCTCTCTCTCTCTTCTTTCTCCACTGCCACAAATTGCTTGCAGATTTTTACCACACGTAGTAATGTGCTGGTTTGTAAACTGGGGTAATTGCAAACACCACCAAACAGCTTCAGCTATCGTCATGCATCACTGGCTAGCCACGATCTGCAGAGAGCCTGGAAGTGCGTCCTCGCGCCTGGCGCCATTCGCCATGATACGCCAAGCGTTGCTAATTTATCAAACAGGGCCGCACGTAAAAGAAAACAGAGGGTTTAGCTCTCCCCAGATGTGCACAGAAAACGGAGGAGGCTAGTTGTCACGCTTTGTTTCTCAGGGCGGAATCATTTTGATTGATCATTTGAGTGGACCGTTCAAAAATAGCAAAAATAAATAAAAATACAGTAAAAATAGCAACATCATGAGAAAAAATATTGCTATTTAAAAAATAGCCATTTTCTATTAAAATGCATTTTGAAAGTGTAATTTATTCTTGAGATTGCAAAACTTGAATTTTTGCACGCCATACTCCAGTCTTCGGTGTCACACACAGTCCTTCAGAAATCATTATAATTTGCTGATTTTGATGCTGACCAAACATTTTAATGTCAACGCGTAAAAAGCGCTGAAACCACACTTTTTCTGGATTAACAAGAGCTTTAGAAATGTTTTGCGGCGTTATAAATGTCTTTGCAGTCACATTTGATCCAAATAAATGTCCGTGCATTAATCAAAAAAGATACAAATCATGTTAACAAATCCTTTTATTTATTCATTTAGGGTACTTTGACTATATGGGGCAAGTTGTCCCAATGGAGATCTGCAAATTAGCAGCTATTAAGTCTGCATACTTTATAGACTTAACAGCTCAAATTAAAGATTAGCATTATTATGAAACAAAACATTTAATGAAAGAGCAAACATAATAAAAATAATAAACAGGAATATCAAAGTATTGTTCTGGTGAACACATATATATATATATATATATATAAAAAAAAACACATAACCACAAAAAAGGTCCCACCTTATATTAGGTGACATTTCACATTTAGATATATACTATTGTTTTTATTGTATATATAAATATATATATATATATATATTAATTTAATTATACTGTTACCCTTACTGCTTAATCCACAGTTAAACCTATACCACCAAACCTGTCTGCAAACCCACGTCCACCTCACAGAAAATGGTTTACACAACACAATAAGCCACCTGCTTATTTCTATGTAAGCAGTGGTCTTAAGTAGAATTTCACATATTTTTAATATTATTTAGTACTTAAACGAATAGCTGCAATGTAACAACAAAAGCGTTATCGTGTCTTTAGATCTAGGTGTTTGTAACCGACACGTTCCGTGACAACTTGCCCCAGGCTCCCACATTTCACAGCCGCTGCCCTAAAATAGCCCACGTGTGTGATTTCACACGCCACGGCCGAACCTGCAGGTGTGTGCCTCTGACCGCGTCCGGCGTCACGCGGCCGACTCATCTCAGGCTGTCTTTCAGGATCAAAACAGACCTGAAGCGTATCGGCGCGCGAGAGGAGGGGCGGGCCTCACCTGTGCCAACACACACACACACACACACACACACACACACACACACACACACGCACCACGCACTTGCGCACGCGGCCTCGTCTCAGAGGTGTGAGGTTACACGCGCGGGCCTGCGTGCGCAGAGCGCGTCGGACTCGGACACAATAGACGTCCGTGTGTGTGTGTGTGTGTGTCATCAGCTATCTCTTTTCCGCCGTGGGTTTGTCCGCGCTGGCACTCCGGCGTGTCTGGACCGGCGTCCTCGCGATAGCGTGTGTTAGCACATGATTCTCCGCGGCCTCCGCCTCCCTCGACGTCTGTCATGTTGGTATTTATCACATTTTTACTCCGTCTCTCGCTGTCTGCCTCCTTCCCCTCACGGAAAAATCATTTTAACAGGCTCTTTGTCTCTTGCGTTCTTGTGTTGTCAGAGCGTCTTTCTCCTGTAAGAGGGCAGCTGTCTTCGTTTCCGGGAAGTCGCGGGGTCGCGTGCGCAGGCGGAGTCACGGGCGAGCAGCGGGCAACCAACAAAACCCCAAAAAACCCGCACCTCTCTCATTAAACCAGCTCGCTTCTCTGCTTTTCCCCTAGAGAAAATTCGCGACCCACAGACAACATCAAATATATTACAGAACAATACGTGATTATTCAATTAACAAACAACAAGTATTTACGTTTTCCGGTAATTAATAATTAGCGAATGTGCTTCAGAATCTTTTAAGGATCACTTTAATGGATCACATAGGCGAAATCCTGCAAATATTCCACTTTCATTAAATATTTCAGGTTTCATTAAAAAGCCAGCCCAAATCTTTCAATTTAGCTTGGTATTTAAAAATAATATATTTTTTTGTATAAATATATTTAATCTAGGACCTGTTCATTTTACCTAAAGATGAAATATGAACATTTTGATAGTTTTGATATATATATATATATATATATATATATATATATATATATATATATATATATATATATATATATTCTTCATATAGATTAGAGCTGATTTGGTTTTCACGCTTATTACTTAATAGTAGCTTATTACACAATAACTTGTTTGTTTTCACTAGCTGAGATGTTCAAAAAAAAAAAAAAAAGTATGCTATATATACGATAAAATCTAATGGTTTGATAATATCACATGAAAAAAAAAAAAAAAAAAGGGAAAAAAAGCAATGCACTGGTTTCCTAAATATTTCCTAAAGCGAGCTGAACGCGTTATATGTTGAGACGGATGTGTTTGATTTCGTTCAGTTTCTGTAAAACAGCCGCACTGTTTAATTCCTCGGCTTCTGCACGTCTCCTAACGTGATCTGCGAGGATATCGATATCAGGGGATATCATATTAGCCTGCCATCTCACATTTCGTTTGCATCCGTTCCTTGTGAACATAACGAAATCTTATTTAAGCCAGACCAATCACTGCAGTCGTTTAGATGCATTTCTTTAAAGCAGCTGTAATCGAACCGGTCTCTATCCAGCAACATTTTCTCCCCTTTCCTCCATATATAAGCTCGCAAACGCGCGCGGAATCGACAGCGTCGTATTTAACGGACGGGTTCGTGGTAGTTCACAGGTGCATTAACAGAAAACATCCCGAAAGGAATCGCCAGGAAGAAATCCTCAATATTCGGTTTCCTCAGAAAACGCGCGCTCCTGTTTGACCGAATCGCCAGTCGGAGATCTGAGACTCTTTTTTTGTTGTGTTTTTTTTTTTTTTTTTGTTTTAGGCTTCCAGTGTTGACGACTTTTCTTTTTTTCTTCTTCTTCTTTTTCATGGTTTTCCTTTATTGTTGCGCCAGCTCAGTAAAACTAGGGTAATGATCGCGCTTTGCTTTATAGAAGTATATTGCAACTTTGCCAATGCAACACTGCCAGAGTTTCCAAAGTAAAATGTAGGCTGCTATTGTCACAAACCTCTAATATATCAGCGCGGTATACGATTTTAAACCGAGCGAGAAAAATCAGGTGAGTGGGTAAAGTTTTTTTTTTTTTTTTTATATATATATAAAAAGTACAGGCTAATAGGCCTTTCAAATAAGATTTCAGGCGTCTTTATTTATTCTATCGCAGTTTGCTGATTTATTACAAGCGTGACTTGAATGTGGATTTTAAATGTATTTTGCCAAGAAAAAGCGCATTGGTTATAATAATATAGGACTTTATGCCAATAATTTCGCCACAATCCACGTTATTCAAAACTGCGGCGTGTCTGGATTTTCAAATCATTTTCTTTGGCGAGAACGTTTTTTCCTTCTCCCGCATCGATTGGAAGGTGCTTGGGTGTGTTTTGTTATTATTAATTGATTTTACCGTCAGTGACAAACTAACACAAATGATTCTCTGGCGCCCGACACCAAACACTCTTTCCAGCTCGTTCATTTCCATCCGACTGCTGGCACACACTTGAGAGATGATGTCTTCTTCTCTTTAAGCATTAATGTTGCGAGGAGCAGGCGAAGGGAAAAAATAAAAAAAATAACGCGGATTATTTTTAATTGAGCTGGCAGAAATCTTGCGCTCCTCACAAATGTGGTCAAAATGGCGGGCGTGGCTGGCGCAGGTGTAACTCTGACGTTACCTGGCAGAAGCTGGTCGCTGGACGTTAAAGCGCCGCTTTGCTGACTCTTAAATATATATTTCGGGATTTCCCTGACCTCTGTGAGGGCGATGAGACTCGTGCTGGGCTTGTAGTTGAGGCGCCAGGCAGCGGTTTGTGAAGTTTGAGTGACAGGTGCGATATTCCACGTTTTGCTAGGCGTTGTAAGACACTTTTATGTATACCATTGCGTTATTAACGTCTTTTTATACGTTTGAAAAGACCACGACAGGCCTATAAAACAAGTCACGAGAGGTCATGTGCGTTTATTAGCGATTGCGACTTAAAGTGTTCAAGAAATAGTTTTATTAATAGTATAACAACAACAACGGATGGTTCTTCCGCCAAGTAATATAGTTCATTAGCCTAATAACCGTGGGGCTATTTACGGTTGCCAAGCAACCTGGCGTATTAATATAGCGCAACTGTCAGTTGGATGCTGAAAATTTGGAACGCGCGTTTGTTTACACAAATATCACGGCGCTTCAGATGTTTGTGTGTCCGTAAAGTCGTGATTTGTTTATTTTTATTTCCTTTTCGTAATTTATCGTGTGTTTGGAAGGATAACGAGCCGAGAAGTGCGTGAAGTAAAGACTGTATAACTTAGACAGGATTACGGCAACAATTTCACTTAGCCTGTAGCGGTTGAACGTTCAAACTGATATTTGAATAGATTTTTTTAAATTAACGCCATTTAAATTAGTTTAATAAGCTTAACTAACTTTTAATCAATTAAAAGTTATATAAAAACGCTTTATTCTCTGGCGCGCCATTCTATAAAGAAGTGAGTTGTGCTTTAGGCAAGTGAATTTCCAAACGCACATGTTGATCAGAAGCTAATTATCTCATACTACGCACTGGTAGCACTAGAGGAAGCCATTAAGGGCTGTGTTTCAAACAGAGAAGGATTGTTTGAAATAAAGGTGCTACTTTTATTGAAACAAATGCATTCATAAACAAATTCTGCTCTTCTCTGGTTGTGTGCTTCAATTAGCATCTTATTAGAGACCTCAAGCAGGTGTTGGTTTTGACACATAGGCTCCGATTTGAAAGAGGAAGCACTAATGAAGAGTTTTACTGCGATGGGAGAGCGTTATCACCATACATCCGTCAATGATGTTTTCTTGGTCTCTCATTTAAGAGATATTTGCATATGTTTGCTAATCCAGCATTTCAAATCAATTTCCCTTTTTTTGTGGGAAGAACAGCATCAAGCAGTCATTCACGATTTTTTTATTTTTTTCTTCTCAGAAATCGTCAACAAGAATTGATCAACAACTTTCGGTCGCGTCTCGTCTCAGATCCGAACATCTCTAGGAATCTCTGCTCCGCTTTATGCATAAGCAGCTGTTGTTTCATATTCCTTTTGATGCGAGATTAAAGTATTCCCAAAACTCAGATGATTACGATTGCGTGTAAAAAAAAAAAAAGAAAAAAGAAAAGCAAGCGTTTACGCTCCCAGTCAACCCAGTCAAGAAAATTGTGACATTTGAAAAGCCTTTTAGAGCGTTCGGTGGCAGATATCTGATGCGCGTTAAAATTTGCTCAATTAAGCGTGCGCCAAAAGCAGCGTTTGTGATCTTATACACTCATTAGTGCTTGACCATTTTATTTGATTTCTAAAATGGCCGGTGGGAGATTTGAAGCTGACGCGGATGATCGATCAATTTTTTTTTTTTTGCAGGGCGTCTTCGCGAACAACTTTTGAGAAGTTTGTGAGTGACATCGCATCTCCCTTTCGCCTGCGCGTTCGGGCGAGCTCCTCGTTTTCTCAGACAAACACAGCATATGTTTGTTTTAAATTAGGATGCACATGGGGGCGAGGTGCGCGCGGTCGCGTTCTCTTTGTCTCGGCCTCTAAATCCACGAGCAGCTGCCGGCTGCAGGGTCTGCTGGGAGTTTCGGGAGAGCCGCGCGCTCTCCCATCGGCCTGTGCCAAGGTGGCGTTACGCAAGCCGCAGTGACCGCGACCCAGACTTAACAACAACGGTTGCCATGACTAGCTTGATGGGATGCTGAACTTTGCCTCGGTGGCGGATAGGAACTTGTCAAACTGGCAAATTGTGCACCACCGGACTGGACTGCATTCTCTCTCTCTCTCTCTCTCTCTCTCTCTCTCTCTCTCTCTCTCTCTCTCTCGCTCTCGCTCTCGCTCTCGCTCTCTCTCTCGTTCTGCCACCAGCCCCCTCCTCTCTTTCCCCTCCTTTCAGCTCTTCTTTGGCTAACGTATTGGCTGAGCTACAGGCATCTTGTTTGCCAAATAGGTGGGCCCCCTACTCGTGTTAGCAAAGGCTCAGGCAATGGTTAAGGAAAGAACGCGGAGAGGACGAGAGAAAGCGAGCAACAACGATCGAGGAAGAGAGAGAGAGAGAAAAAGGAAGTAAAAAAGCAGCAGCACTTAGGTTTGCCAAGCGGTCCTGCGAGCTCGTCAACATTGATTCGGTTCTCTTTTTTTATTCCTGCCCGTATTCTGTGCTTTGCATTAGCCAGCAAACCCCCACCCGCCCCCTTGCGTGCAGGAGTGTGCATGCATGTGCGCGCGTGTGCCACTGCGTTATGTGTGTGCTGCCTCGCGCTCTGAGTTTTTGCGGATCAAAGATCTGAAAACACTCATTGCACATTGCGCTATGAGATTTTTTTCGGCATTGTTTAGATTTTTTTGTAATTATTTGGCAGAAAGCATATTTAAGCGCTGTTGCTTTGAGTAATTTTTTATTAGTTTTTTGTGAGCACACACCTTCATTTATTTCATTTGTTTTCTTTTAAATTTTTTATTTATTTTTTTTTGTGCAGCAGATTTTTTCTAACCAATTTTACCTGGAGCATAGCATAAGCGAAAATTCTTGATTTTGAAATTAACTTCTTTCCGCCCGACAATTGGAAGCGTCTCAGTCTTCTTTCCTTTTTACCCAAGTTTTTTTTTTTTTGTCGCCAATTCTTCATCTTTGCCAAACCAGCAGTTTGTTGTTTTGGCGTGAGTGGCAAGAACTGGTGCTGAGTGGATTTTTTTTCCCGTCCTGGGCAGGCGTACCAAATTTATGATGGGAAGTGCAAAATGGTAGCTACCAGCCTTTCTCTCTTTTCTGCTCCCTGTCTGCAGCGTGTGCTTTTCACGGTGCTATCTGCCTTCTCGTTTGTCGAAATGTGAACATGCCTGGATTTTTGCGACAACAGCCCGCAGACAGGATTTGATGGCAGGTCTTGGAAGGGACGCAGTTTAACCGCCCGGTCTTGTTGCGGCGAGTTGGCGGGAGGGAGAGGGTCTGGGAGACAGCGGCCCTGGCACTAGGGCACCGTGGCGCGGTTTGCAGGACTTTGTCACTGAAGGCGTTGTGTGGTGAAGTATTGTGGAGAGCTAAATGAGTCTTCCGTTGCCGTGGGGATCGCCAAGCTTTTCTTGGCCTGACTTAGAGCTAAAGCTGCTTTCTGTGAATTGCAGAATCCGGAATTCCTGCACAGCCGCTGAGATCTGTCTGAAAAAGAGCCTCGTTTAGCTTTCTATTTGGGTTCGCACTTTTCATTTAATTGAAAGTCTTTGTATTTGTGTGTAGAGTAATAATTGTATCTTACCAAAAAAAGAGTTTTGCTTCATGCATGCTTCTGTTGTGAAAATGGAAAATAATGATCGATCACGTTCTCACCAATGATTTTTCATTTCACGTTCTATTCAGTCTTTATTTATTTTCTTTTTTTGTTTTATTTTCTTCAGCGCTGAAAAAAATGTCAAAATTAGATGCTAAAAGCAGAAAATTGGCATTGAAATCTATACCAAATCAAATGGCTACAATGGAATGGAATGATAAGCGGAGGCTAAATAGAATGTATTATTTAAGTTGAGAGTAATGTGGACTAAATTAGATTTTAACAATGTGAAAAATAATTTTCTTAATCTGTATTTTCAGTTTTTTTTCCTAAACAATTTAAATGTACTTGAGAAAACAAATTGTATAAATAAGACCTGAATGCAGAAAGAATATTCTGATTTAAATTTAGAGAATATATATATATTTTTTTAAACCTCTCTAAAAATTATTGACATTCCTAAAATGCATGTACAAATGGAGCTTAATTCGAGTATGCATTCTCTTTTATTTGACGTTTTTAAAATAAGCTGTTATTTGCAGATGAATAAATGCGATTGCAATCAATGCATCCTTTCTCCAAAGTTGTCAAACATTTTCT